>NW_027097495.1:0-24184 GCF_019320115.1 Miscanthus floridulus
AGATAGAACCTGAGGAAGGAGATGATTCTGCGTCTGACCTCGATAGTGATCATGATGAGGACTAGATCGCTTAGCACTTAGAGGAAGGACTAATGTATCACCTTTATTCATGTAATGGACCTGTAGTTTGAATTTGGCATTAGTACCCAGACTATCATGTAATGTTGATTAAACGCACGTTTGGCTGAACATCAATGTTATTCTAGTCCTTTATTGGTGATCACAATTTAAATTTGCATGCGTTACGAGCGCGATAAGTGGTCAAATTGGTGATTTCATGTTGCAAGAATGAATTGTTATGCCTCTATTTTTATTGTGCTTTTGAGAATTTCTCCAGTAATTTCAGTTTGGCATGAGTACCAAATTCATCTGCAATCTCTTGACATCCACCAATAATCGCTTGTTGTTGCAACTTCGCAGATGATGCGCACCCGTGCAGGAGCTAGTAGTAGCCAGGATGGCAACCATGATGACTTGCCACCCCCACCGCCGCCGTCTACTCAGGAATTCTTTACCCAGTTCCTAGGTAGCCAGAGGACAATGGAAGAAGCTTTGCGCCTTATCGCGCAAAACACTGCTCATGGCCACCCACATCAACCAGGGGCTGAGCCAAATCAGCACAGTACATTCAAGGAGTTTCTGGACACGAAGCCTCCGATCTTCAAGGTGGCTGAGGAATCACTACAGGCCGATGAGTGGCTGAATACCATTGAGTAGAAATTCCGTCTGCTAAGGGTCACAGAGCACCTGAAAGCTGAATATGCTTCTCATCAGCTGCAAGGACCAGCAGGGATCTGGTGGACACATTTCCTATCGTCTCTGCCCGCTAATGCGAGAGTGACCTAGGAACAATTCAAGCTGGCTTTTAGGGGACATCATATTCCCCCGGGCCTGATGCGTATGAAAGCAGCCAAATTTATGAGGCTCACTCAGGGAACAAAGTCACTCACAGAATATATGCACGCATTCAACAACTTGTCAAGATATGCTCCAAGTTTCGTGGATACTGAAGAGAAAAAGATTGAGAGTTTCAAGCGAGGTTTGGGTACCAAACTGATGAAGACTATGGCAAATTCTAGATGTGCCACGTACAATGAGTTTATTAGTGATGCCTTGACCCAAGAAAACCACAACAACATGCATGCAGTTGCTAAGGGTTGCAAGAGGGCATATGAGGCCGGTGCATCCGGATCTTTCCAGTCAAAAGCGCCTATCACAGCTAGGCTACAATTCCGTCCACCTGCACCCAAGTTTAGGCCTCCACCACCGAAAGCTCAGAATAATAGGCCACAGAAACCATTCCGTAAGGCGTTCACTATTGCCTTACCAAAAGGAAATGGCAATCAGGACAGCTCCACAGGATTCAGAAGTAATCAACCTTGTTTCAACTGCAACCAACTGGGTCATTAGTCCAAGGAATGCCCCCACCCCAAGAGGAATGGCAACCCAAATCAGAACAATCAGAGACAGGTGAATGCCAGGGCACGTCAGGGATAAGTGCATTATACCGCTGTAGAAGAGGTGCCCGCCGGAGAAGTTGTCACGGCTGGTATGTTTCTTGTCAATAAGCATCCCGCTGTCGTTTTATTTGATTCGGGAGCTTCTCATTCATTTATGAGTCAAGCATTTGCATCTAGACATGATCAAGAAATAATAGAAGTAAGTAAAGGGGGTTTTAACATAAGTTCAGCAGGGGGAACTGTTACTACCAAAAAGATAGTAAAAAATGTACTCATCTTGATACAAGGGAGGGAGTACACAACAGATTTGATAATATTGCCGGGGTTGTCGATAAGTGTAATCTTAGGCATGAATTGGATGAAGGATCATGGTGTTCTTATTGACACTAGCACCCGTACCATTATGTTGAGAGAACCCACGGGAGGGAATGCTTTTCTAGTTCCACTCTCCCGCGATTTCGAACCCCCAACATTTAGCCTGTGCTATCCAAGCCACCACAATATGTGATATCCCAGTGGTTTGTAAGTTTCTGGATGTATTTCCAGAGGAATTACCAGGTCTACCACCAGATAGGGACGTGGAATTTAAGATCGAATTAGTGCCAGGTACCGCACCCATATCCAGAAGGCCCTATAGAATGCCACCCAATGAGTTTAGCAGAACTTAAGGTTCAATTGCAAGATCTATTGGATAAAGGTCTTATCCAACCTAGCTCATCTCCGTGGGGATGTCCAGCATTGTTTGTGAAAAAGAAGGATAAGTCACTGAGGATGTGTGTAGATTACAGACCACTCAATGCTGTGACCATCAAGAACAAATATCCGTTACCCCGCATCGACATCTTGTTCGATCAGCTAGCGAAGGCAAAGGTATTCTCCAAAATTGACTTGAGATCAGGTTACCATCAGATAAAGATCAGACCGGAGGATATACCTAAAACTGCTTTCTCTACTAGGTACGGCTTATACGAGTATTTGGTTATGTCTTTCGGACTAACAAATGCTCTAGCCTACTTTATGTACCTAATGAACTCGGTATTCATGCCCGGTCGTGTTTATCGATGACATATTGATTTATTCGGAAAATGAGTCAGATCATGAAGAGCATCTGAGGATTGTCCTATCTAGACTGAGGGAGCATAAGCTATATGCCAAGTTTAGCAAATGTGAATTTTGGATGAGCAAAGTACCTTTCTTAGGTCACATTTTATCAAGAGATGGAATCTCAGTAGACCCATCCAAAGTACAAGAGGTCATGAATTGGAAAGCCCCAACTTTGGTGCATGAAGTTCGGAGTTTTCTAGGGTTAGCAGGATACTATCGTCGGTTTATTCCGGATTTCTCAAAGATAGCTAAGCCTATGACCAGACTACTTCAGAAAGATGAGAAGTACAAGTGGACACCAGAATGTAAAACAGCTTTTCACACCCTCAGAACTTTGTTGACTACAGCACCTGTGTTAGCACAACCAGACATTGAAAAGCCGTTTGATGTATTTTGTGATGCATCAGGAATAGGTTTGGGATGTGTGCTTATGCAAGAAGGGAGAGTAATTGCATATGCCTCACGGCAATTGAGAAAACATGAAGTCAACTACCCTACACATGATTTGGAACTTGCAGCCGTTGTTCATGCATTGAAGATATGGAGACATTACTTGTTGGGCAATGTATGTCATATCTATACTAACCACAAAAGCCTCAAGTATATCTTTACCTAGCCAGAACTGAACATGAGACAACGAAGATAGTTAGAGTTGATTAAGGACTACAATTTAGAAGTGCATTACCATCCAGGTAAAGCAAATGTAGTAGCCGATGCACTTAGTCAGAAGTCCCATTGCAACACTGTGGAAGCATTGTTGGAAGATGGATTCAACTTGTTACATCCTGCTGTACTACACAATATCACAATTAGTTGTTCACTTGAGGGCAAAATCATAGAGCTACAGCAGACAGATGTAGGAATAAGTCACATCAAGAGGAAAATGCAAGAGCAAGAAACCAAACATTTTAGATTGGACGAAAGAGGTGTATTATGGTTTGAGGACCGACTAGTGGTACCGAAAGACCGTGAGCTAAGGAATCAAATCTTAGAGGAAGCTCACTCGTCCAAACTGTCTATCCATCCGGATAGTAGTAAAATGTACCAAGATCTAAGAAACCATTTTTGGTGGACTAAGATGAAGAAAGAGATCGCAGCCTATGTTGCTAGGTGTGATAACTGCAGTAGAGTGAAAGCCGTCCATATGAAAACTGCTGGATTACTTCAGCCATTGCCTATTCCAGGATGGAAATGGGAGGAAATCAGCATGGACTTTATCACAGGCCTTCCAACGACGCCACAAGGTCATGATTCAATATGGGTTATTGTTGACCGTCTCACCAAATCAGAACATTTTGTACCAGTTCACACCACATATCACGTGGGGAAATACTCTGAGTTATATGTTTCCCAGATCATGAGACTACATGGAGTACCCTGAACCATAATCTTAGATCGAGGACCACAGTTCATAGCTCGTTTTTGGGAGCACTTACACCAGGCTTTGGGAACCAAGCTAATCAGAAGTTTAGCTTATCATCCGCAAACTTTAGGACAGACAGAGCGAGTGAACCAAATCCTAGAAGATTTACTTAGAGCTGGTGTTATATCTTCTAAAGGTTCGTGGGAGAAATGGTTACCTTTAACTGAATTCTCCTATAACAACAGTTATCAAGCGAGTATCAAAATGGCTCCATTTGAAGCCTTGTATGGCAGAAAGTGCAGAACTCCATTGAATTGGATTGAGCCCGATGAAAGGAGATACTTTGGTATTGATTTTGTCAATGAAGCCGAAGAGCAAGTACGTATCATCCAATAGCACATGAAGGCAGCTCAATCAAGACAGAAGAGTTATGCCGACAGAAGAAGAAGACCACTGACTTACGAAGTGGGTGACTATGTATACTTGAGAGTATCACCCATGAAAGGTGTGAAAAGATTTGGGATGAAAAAGAAGCTTTCACCAAGATATGTAGGGCCATACAAAATTTTGGAACGAAAAAGAAATGTTGCGTATAAGCTACAACTACCACTAGAGATGAGTGCAATCTTTGATGTGTTCCATGTTTCTCAGCTAAAGAAATGTCTTCGAGTACCGGAAGAAGCTATTGCACCCACCAACGTGCAGCTTCAATCGGATTTGACCTATGAAGAAAAGCCAATTAGAGTATTAGAAGAGATGGAGAGAGTGACAAGGAGTAAGATTATTAAGTTCTATAAGGTGGTGTGGAACAATCATAGTGAACAAGATGCTACGTGGGAAAGAGAAGATTATCTACGAGAAGTTTATCCCGCCTTTTTCCAAGAATGGTAGGTCTTGCAAATCTCGGGACGAGATTTTTATAAGGGAGAGGGGCTGTAACACCTCGGGTGTTAGCCTTGCATAACTTGACTTGCATAACATGAGCATGATCATCACGCATTCATAAACAAGCATTTACAATTGAAACATTGAACTGAAACATATGCAACGTTGCTTGTTATTGCATGTTTCTATGTACATATGCAAATGACCATGAATGTAAACATGTACTTGGTAGATTTGAGTCACCAAAATATTTTTGGCAATGCTTAGGTTCACAAATGGAACATGGATCATGAATGTCATTTTTTTCATGGTCAAGTCTTTAAGGCATATTTCATGTGATTACTTTCAATAGCTCTATGAGTGACTACTACATGAAATGCTTGAATGGCTTTGCAAATTGCTTAAACATGCTTAGGGTATCATTATGAACAACTTTGGTATTTAGGGCTAGGGCTAGTTTGGTCATTAAGCCATGCTTTGATGTGTTTCCTCTTTTAAATGTGACATGTTTGACCAATTTGGAACTAGGTGTTAGGGACCTTGCATGGAGGAGTTCACTAAAGCAATGTTGTAGTATTTGGTATAAGGAACAACTTTTATTTTTGGGCCATTGACTGATTTAGCTTCTAACATGCTTGAATAGGTCCCACAAAAATCAGGAAAATCAGCATTTCATGACTTACCAAAAATTTCTAAGTGGTTGATTGATTGACCGACTGACAGCCGATGTTGAGCACGATATTACTCCATCTCTGTTGCGAATTAGAACGAGGTACTTGAACCAAAGTTGTAGCTGGTACATAGGACTACACAAGTCGTGTAGATCGTTTGCACGTTGGAGCTTTGGTTTAGCAGATAATTCGCCGTGTAAACTCGCTGTCAGGCTAATACGCGCATGACTGACGAACTGAATCGGCTGATTCAGTGGCCGACCGCCGTTAGGCCTTGGCCGTCGCGTGGAGGAGAAACGGCCGCGCGTCGCCTCTGCTCTGCCCAGCCAGGCCACGACGCGCCTGGGCGCGCCTTCATCACGCCAGCTACCGCCCGCTCCCTCCCAGCGCTCCCATTTCGCTTCTGGCTTCCTTCTTCACCGCAAGCGCAGCAGCGAGCTCCTCCCCGCCTCCGCCGTTGCCATTTGAGATGCCAGCTCGTGCCTGGCCACTCTAGCACCACCGCCATAGCTCCATCGTCTCCCCAGCACCCCATTGCTTCTCCCCGTGCCCGCTGATAGCACTTGGTAAGCCGTCACAGCACATGCAAGCTCACCGGAGTTCCGCCATGAGCCCCGTCTCTGTGGCCACGTCGCCACCGTCCATCCCAGGCCGCGTTAGGGCACTAGATAGCTCCACCACAGCTCAGTGATGCTCGGCGCAGCGTTTGTTCGAGCCACCATAGCCCACACCGGTGTACCACCGACGTCCAGCCCCGCTGTTCCGCCATGGTCGCCGCCGTTAGCTCTAGAGTCGACGATAAGGCCGGCCAAGTGACTCAATAGCTTCGCTAGGTCACGTAGATCGTGTAGTGAAGATGTTACCGCCGGCGGATTCGCCGTCGATGAGCTGTGGTCGCGCGGGCTTACTCTGCGCCGCCGGCTCTGTTTTGATCTCGCTGATCGGTGGGCCCAACTAACGCGTGGGTCCCTGCTGTCAGCGACTCTAGGTTTTAAGGATATTTCAAAAATTCTAGATTCAAGTGTGTTTTGTTATTTTTGTATCTTCAGTTTGATAGCTCCTAAAATTGTGAAATAAATTTGTGAGTGTTCCTTAGGAAGTGTAGTATTTAGGAAAAATATGTTTTTAACATTTACAGTAGAAAGTTTTGGAGATTTAAATAGGGATTTGAAATGTGCTTTTGAATGCATTCAAATTTGTTTATTTTATATCTAGAGTTCCTGTGCTCCAAAAATTATGAAAATTTTGTGGTAAGCTATTATGGTCATATATGAACTCTGGTAAAAATTTTAGGACCAGTGCATGGGTAGATTAATAGTTATAGATTTTTCTTTTATGGCTAGTCAATCCTTGCATGAATTTTTATAAATTATTTATGAGTCCAAAATTCATGAATTTTGTTGGAGGTAATCCTAGTACCATATGTATGTTAAGAAAAATAGGAAATCTGTTGCTTGACACTTTTCAATAGGATTTTCCATTTATGCTAATTCAAGCCTTGCTTCCTTATCATTTTTGTTTAGAAGGTTCTACTTAGTAAAATGCCATGAAATTTTTATAGTAGTCCTTTGATAGCATTAGTAAAGCACTGTAAATTTTTGAGAATTTAATAAGTATGTCTGATATAGGTTTAGTATTTAACCTAGATATATAAATAAAATAATAAAGGTAATTAAATAAATAGTTTGGGCTTCACCATTATATTATCTTAAACGTATTTGGTATGCTTAAACTGTTGGTAGATTCTATGTTGTCAAATTTTGAATGATTACATGAAGTAGAAGTATTATTACTTTATGTTGCATATTGAATAGTTTCCGGACTGATTCTAGAGTTTGATGAGTTGCATGTTGAAACTAATGTGTACTGTAAAAATGGTTAATAACAAAGTTGTAGAGAATTTGATAAGCTTTCCAAAAAGTCTAGGATCACTATTTTTGGATTAGTAGAACTCCAGTTATGAGTGAAACAAGTAGCTACTGTTTGTGGCATAGTCGATGCATTGTAGAAGTAGTTAAGTAATAATCGAGAAGAGATATGCACCTACTCAATAAACATGATGCACTTGTTAACATATATGCATTCGTAATACTCATGCCATACTCATGCATCTAGGATCGGAGGAAGAGATCACGTTGCTGGAATTCAAAGAAGCAGAGGAAGGGAACCAGCAGGAGGATCCGCAAGCCGCAGCTCCCGAAGGCGTGGAGCAGAACCCTAAGGAGCTTCTGGAGTGTCCTGACCACTGCCCTACTTCCTTTCTGTGAGGCAAGCCCTAGAGCATTATAAGTCTCCCAGTAATTTACAAATGTTTACTACGTATTTATGATTGATGCATTAGGTTATAAGAGTTGAATGAAACCACTTGATGCATGTACATTCCTTGTCCAGATATTACACCTTTAACCGGTATAGGTCCAGGATCAAATATATGCTTAGCCATGCTTAGACCGGTAGAAGTTGGGTGATTTCCTGTCACCTGCGAGATATAGGTGGATACCGGAGCACGGTTGTTTATAATTGCTATCGTGGAAAAGAACCATGGTTAATGTAAATGGAGACCGGGCGGGATGTCGATAGAGAAACAACAAGACATGGAGGTCTTAGGTGTGGATCTATTCCCGTCTGTGTCGATCAAGGACCGTACCGTTGTTGGAACTTCTGACAAGATTGAACGCATGCCTCTCACTTAGCTGGCCGGATAATTCGTTCCGACCGCGAAGCCGAGTAATTCAACTCAGGCCGGGAATCATTCTGTTGTGCGCTCCTTCTGGGGAACGATCAGACTGAGCCCAAGGGCTGGCTTGGCCTGAGCATCCTAGCATCTGGTGTTCCAGATTGTACGGCGCGGTATGGACCCATGAAATGTGTACCTGAGTTGTATCAAAGGTGACCTAAGGCTATCGTGGCTGGTAGACCTGGGTTTGTGTTAGGAATAAATTTCTAGCTGGTTGAAATCGATTCGAATCGCCGTCTCTCCCGGATAGTGAGAAACTTGACTAGCTCCAACATCGTAGTAACTGTGATGAAATATGATGGTTTGGATGAAAATGGAATTACAATACCTGCTATGGTTACTATTGTATGCTTCTAAATGATATACCACATGTTTGGCACAGGATAGTTGCTAATCTAGAAATGGATAGTTATAATTAACTTGATAAAGGAATCATAATTGTACAACAGGTAAGTTGCCTTTTTCGCAAAATGTTGTCAAGTTACGTCCACGTATACAGCCTTGCATAATCCTTGGAGTCATTTTATTTCTGGTTCATGACGGGTAAGTCTAGCTGAGTACCTTCTCGTACTCAGGGTTTATTTTCCCATTGTTGCAGATGGCACTGTGTATCATGGTTATTGCAAGAGTTGCTTCTATCCCACTGTGGATGAGGAGTAAGCCTTGGGCAGGCTTCCTTAGTAATTCCTATCTTTGCTTTTGTGGACCGTGATCTGGTTTGGCACTGTATTAAACTATGTTGGAAACTTTATCCTCGAACTTATTTGCTTCCGCTTTATTTATCAAACTCGGTTTGTAATAACTTTTATTCGTACTCTGATGATGAAAAGTATCTGTGAACTTTATGTAATATGTGGCATGTATGTTGAATCCTGTACGATCTTGGTTGTTGTAAATCGTTTATCGAGACCCGTCGTGGTACTCGACGGACTACCGGGTTTATATGAGTTCAAGTATGATAGTGCGACCGCTTGCGGATTGCCATTGTACTTGTATTCTTATAAATTGGTCGGTTCTGCGACAGACATGATGCAGGATCAGGTGTTGATCTGCACCGGACAGCCGCAGGGCAGACAAAGAGCGCCAGCCAAAAACTGCCAGATGAAGGGACGAAGCCCACATCACAAGACTTCCTCCAACTACCGCCACCAACTTCCTGATGCAACACCACTGCGGGATTAGTCTACCTCTAACCCCTATCACAAGACTTCCTCCAGCTACGACGAGATACACAACAACTACAAGATACGCCCGGGGGCTGCTCAACTTCACAAACTACCATATCCATGACTACAAAGACTTCAGGCCACACAATAGAATGCTCAATGATTCAAAAACAAGCACCACGGGAGGGTATTTATAGACCAAAAGAGCGGTGCACATGAACCGGGAGCACCAAAGGTAAAGACCTGACAAAGGAAACAGTGAAAAGATAGAACTCAATGAAAAAGGACTCAGGCGTGAAGGAACAGTGACCAAGGACAAGCATATTCGGAAGGATATACCACTACGGTACAACCCGTCAACAAATAGCATTTACACCCAACCAACTCCACACAACTACATCCGACAACAGAAGACTAGCAGAGAGTATGCCAAGGCCATGTAACTGAGTTCTTTCCAAAAAAAAAGAACCCGGACATAAGCTCGGAGGCTGGATGCCGCGAAACTACTCGGATGATGGCATAATCCAAGTCTCGGGAACTACTTCAGAACACAAATTTTCAAACAACATAAAGATTCAAGACCCTCCAACTTTTTGTTCCAAATAGCAAGAGGCTCGGGGGCTACACTCAGTGAGTGCACTTTTTCTTCGAAAAAGCACACGTCACCAAAAGACTTCCTCAACGTAGACCACTTCAAGACAGTACGACAAAAAGAACCTGGAACGAGCCATATTCGAGTTCTTTTTGATAAAACTTCAACGAACAATCAGAGCAACTTCAAGACAAGATCCTCCAGCTCCTTGTTCCAAATAGCAAGAGGCTCGGGGGCTACAACCAGATGGATGTACTTTTTCTTCAAAAAGCACTCACCACTCGAAGATCCCAAGAAGCGCTACAATGTTTCACTCCAGAAAGCACTCGGATGATGTTTGTTCCTACTCAACAAGACCTAAAGGAGCAAAACGAGACTTTCAGAGCTCAACCATGAAGTGCTCGAGGGCTTGTCGATGCGAGACCCACAGGATACCCCGCAAGGGAGAGAGAAGATCTAGTCTAACTATGATTCTTCTTATGTAATCTTAGTAGTAGTACTATTCAGTAATCCTACTAGGAACTCTCATTGTAAACCGACTAGGACTCTGGCCTCCTGACTATATAAAGGAGGGCAGGGCTCCTGGAGAAGAGGACAACAGAACAATAATTGTACGACACTTCATAATCAGTCCAACGTAGAGGCTAACGCCGACTGGACGTAGGACTGTTACTCGATCAACGATCGAGGGTCTGAACCAGGATAAGTCATTTGTCTCTTGCGTTCACCATCGAGTTCTGCATACGCTGAAGCCCGAACATACTGCCTCGGGTACCCCCGTGGTAGGCTATCGGTGGTAAAACATCGACAGCTCTAACGCCGGCTGGACGTAGGACTATTACTCGATCAACGATCGAGGGTCCGAACCAGGATAAGTCGTTTGTCTCTTGCGTTCACCATCGAGTTCTGCATACGCTGAAGCCCAAACATACTGCCTCGGGTACCCCCGTGGTAGGCTATCGGTGGTAAAACATCGACAGCTGGCGCGCCAGGTAGGGGCTTTCAGTGACTTTGCATCCGGGAGCTCGATGGACCTCGATAACATGATCTTCCCGACGGGATCAACTTTCATCTTCGGCTCATGGATCTACGAGGCGGACAACTACGGCAAGCTTCAAGGCCATCTCCTCAAAGATCCGGATCATCATGAAGAATTTCCTATTTCGACAACTACGACGGATCCGCTCACCAGAAGATTCGCGCAGCTCATAATATCCGATTCAAATCAGATTTCACGGCTACGCGCATCCGACTCGAATTCAAGTTCCGTGTCCAAGGTGAAGTTTTATCCGAGTTCTTTTAAGAAACTGAGTTCTTTTTTGGTAGGATTCCAGAGCACAACCCAAAACAACTCGAATTACACTCAGAGTTCTTTCAAGAAGTCGAATTCTTTTCCATTTGGGCTCAACAACATGGCAAAATCCTATCAGGGACAGTTCGAAAGATCCTTCAATCCAATGCTTGGGATACCACTGACAGGAGCCTAGGAGGGTCTCGTGCTAACGATAACATCGCAAGACTGTATCATCCACTGGCCAGGTTCCGTTCCTGAAGATAGCGGAACCCAACTAGTCGGCAAAACAACAACAGCAATCCTACCCTATCAAGAAGGGGATTCGATCTGTAATCATGAAGCATCTACTGAAATTATCAACAACTGTGACAGCATGGGAAACAACACCTATGACGAAGCAATTCACACGCGGGAGGTGTTCATGGTTCGTCGTCCGTAATCACCTTTGGACCCACCAGAAGCACCTGACGTCAGGTCATCAGATGAATCTGAATCTAACATATCACCATTTATCCAGGGGTATGATGGTGAGACCGAAAGTCAGAAACAAGCCAGAGAAAGAAGAAACAAATTAAAACAAGGGCGCCAACACCGTGCCAGGCAGCGCAAGGAAGCTTGGGTAAGATACGAGTCTGACCTGGCCGAGTACAATAGAAGAAAATCTGAACAAGAAGTCGGAGAAAGGCGTGCAGCGAACACGCCCTACGATAGGATCCGAGAAGCACTGGAAGAACTTAGAGCGACTATGCATCCCGACGAGAGGCAGGAACAACTCCGGAATTTTTTCCAGCCAACGATTCAAAAGACGCATGACGGAAGAACATGCTCAAGACCACCTGCGAAGTCAACATCTCATGAGCAAGAAGGTCAAAGCAAGAGGAAATCTGCTTTTACGAGACTTGGACCAAGTGGAAGCCACAACAGAGAAAGTAAAAGGGATTATAGCCAAAATCACCGAGTTGAACAGCCAAGAAAGACCATAAGCAGAGCACCTGCACAGACAGCCTTGCAAAACTATTCTCACCAAGACAATAGCTAGCAAGAAGGAGGTGCTGAATCAGAATACCAAGAAGCCGAGACGCGCGATAGATTCCCCTGTTTCGCAAGCAGACTAGCTTCAATATGATTGCCTCACAAATTCAAACCATCCAATCACTCCAAGTATGATGGCAAGACTGAACCAAGGCAATGGCTCAGAATATACTCGCAATCGATTGAACTAGCCGATGGAGATGACAACATCAAAACTTTGTTTTTTCCCATGGCCCTCGAAACTATGCCCCTCCAATGGTTCGATAAATTGAACCCAGGGTCGATCAGAAATTGGGAGGACTTGCAAAGAGCTTTCTGTGAAAATTTCGCGGGTATCATCACACACCCGATCACCCACGTAGAACTAAAAGGACTCAAGCAGAAAAGAGGCGAAAGCCTCAGGGATTACTATCGACGATTTGGCGAACTACATGCTCAAGTACACGATATCACCGAACGAGAAGTAATCGAAGCCTTTTCTCACGGAATCATGGCCAGGTGGCAATTTTAGGACTTCTGCAAAGAAAACCCAAGGAGCAACGAAGAATTCAGATGAACGGTAGAAAAGATGATTACTGCAGAAGAGAAGATGCGAGAAAGGTTCCCAGAAAGGAACAACCGAGACAACCCGAACAAGACAAATCATCGAAACAACAGGCATCAGGAAAGAAAACGTGGACCGGACAACACGGTGGCAACGACTGACAAATCAAAGAAATTTTCAAGGCCAATGAGATATGACGACATTGAAAGTATGCATTGCATCCTGCACCCAAATGGAAAGCACACCATCGGAAACTGCTACACCTTCAAAGAGCGATACACAAGGATAGACAGCAAAAAGGACACTAAATAGGACGGTCAGAAAAAAGAAGAAGAAAACCCTGAGGACAAAGGATTCCAAAAATCCAGAGGGACGGTAGCAGTGATTTTCGCTGGGGCCTTAGATTCCAGAAGCAAGCATCAAGAAAAGTTAGCTTTACGAACCATCATGGCAGCAGAGCCGGCTACTCCAAGATATCTCAATTGGTCACAATATCCAATCCAATTTTCAAGAGAAGACCAATGGACTAACATAGGGAACGTAGGTCATTACCCACTAGTTCTAGACCCAACTATTGCCGGTAAGACTGTCACCAAAGTACTAATCGATGGGGGAGCTTGACTCAACATCATCTTTTCAGAAACACTAAGGAAGATGGGACTACAACTCGCCGGGATGATCACACCAACAAGCACACCTTTTTACGGAATAGTACCCGGCAAAGCAGCCATGCCGCTCAGACAAATTACTCTACCAGCCACTTTTGGAACACCCTCGAACTACCATACAGAATTCATCAAATTTGAGGTGGTGGACTTTGAGTCATCATACCACGCAATTCTCGGACGACCGGCACTAGCAAAATTTATGGCGATACCGCATTACCCGTATTTGTTGCTCAAGATGCTAGGACCTAATGGAGTACTTTCCCTTCGAAGTGACTTGAAACACGCTTTTGACTGCGATGTTCAAGCAATCCAGATTGCAGCCAGAGCACAAGATGACCAAAGTAGAAGAGAAATAGCCACCGTTGCTGCAGAAATAAACCCAGAGGAGCTAGAGATACCGGCTAAAAAGCCCGGCATCCTAGTACCACCAAAAGAAGCCGACGTCAAACAAATCGACCTGGGCACTGGTGATGCCTCAAAAACAGCAATCATCAGCACCCACCTCTCGGCAAAATAGGAATTCGCGCTCACCAACTTTCTTCGGGACAACAAAGATATATTCGCTTGGAAACCGGCCGACATGCCAGGTGTCCCAAGGGAGTTGGCTGAGCACGGAATCGATGTCAATGAAGGCTCTAAGCCTATAAAACAATGGCTACGACGATTCTCACCCGACAAAAAGGCAGCGATTAAAAAGGAAATTACAAAACTGATGGCAGCCGAATTCATCAGAGAAATCCTTCATCCAGACTAGCTAGCAAACCCGATCCTTGTGCAGAAGAAGAACACGGACGAGTGGCGCATGTGCGTTGACTACACAGATCTCAACAAACATTGTCCAAAAGATCCGTTCGGGCTACCACGCATTGACCAGATAGTTGACTCAACAGCAGGGTCTGCACTATTATCCTTTCTTGATTGCTATTTAGGGTATCACCAGATCGCATTAAAAGAACAAGACCAGAGCAAGACGTCTTTCATTACTCCGTTCGGTGCTTACTGTTACAAGACCATGTCGTTTGGACTAAAGAATGCTGGCGCCACATACCAAAGAGCTATCCAAACTTGCCTTGGGGATCAAATCGGTGAAAATGTGGAGGCATACGTGGATGATGTAGTGGTGAAAACAAAGAACCCAGACACTCTGATTGAAGATTTAAAGCAAACCTTCGAAAACTTGAAAAGATAGAGATGGAAGTTGAACCCAAATAAATGTGTATTCGGAGTTCCCTCAGGACAACTACTCGGATTTTTGGTCAGTCAGCACGGGATTGAAGCCAGCACCAAGCAAATTCGAGCTATAACAGAAATGGGCCCACCTAGAAGTATCAAAGATGTGCAGAAACTAACAGGATGCATGACGGCCCTCAACCGTTTCATATCAAGACTCGGCGAAAAGGGGTTACCTTTCTTTAAACTACTAAAGAAGACAGACAAGTTCGAGTGGACAAAAGAGGCCGATGAAGCTTTCAAAAAACTTAAAGAATACCTCACCTCGTCGCCTGTCCTGACACCTCCAAAGAAAGACGAAGATATGATGCTATATATTACGGCGACTTCTACCGTGATCAGCATGGCGATAGTCATAGAAAAAGAAGAACAAGGGCGCGTGTATAAAGTGCAACGTCCCGTATACTACATCAGCGAAGTACTGTCAGAATCCAAAATCCGGTACCCGCATGTACAAAAACTACTCTACGCTCTACTTATCACCTCACGCAAGCTTTGCCACTATTTCGAAAGCCACAAGATTACCGTGGTGACAGATTTTCCACTTGGAGACATCCTACACAATAAAGATGCCACAGGGCGCATATCCAAGTGGGCAGTCGAGCTTGGTGCTCTCAATATCGATTTTACCCCACGCAAGGCAATCAAATCTCAAGCCCTTGCTGATTTTGTTGCCGAGTGGACAGAGATCCAACAACCTATATCAAATACCATCTTTGACCACTGGAAGATGTATTTTGATGGGTCACTCAAACTAGGCGGAGCCGGTGCAGACGTTCTTCTCATTTCTCCAGAAGGAAAACAACTCAAGTACGTCCTTCAGATATTATGGCAAGCTACAAATAACGAAGCAGAATATGAAGCCCTCATCCACGGGCTACGAGTGGCAATTACCCTCGGAATAAAGAGATTACTCGTATACGGCGATTCAGCAGTAGTCATCAACCAAGTCAACAAAGATTGGGATTGCACCAAAGAAAACATGGGTGCTTACTGTGCTGAAATACGGAAACTTGAAAAACATTTCCAAGGATTAGAAATTCTACACGTCCTGCGCGATTCCAACATTGCAGCAGATGTCCTCGCCAAGCTCGGATCAGACAGAGCGAAGGTTCCACCCGGCGTATTCATAGAAGAGCTATCAGTTCCCTCTATCAAATAACCCGGTGAGACAACCCATGAAATTCAGGCTAAAGACGTTCAGATCTTGGTAATCAACACTTCATGGAGCCAAGTTTTCATCGACTATATCAAAGAAAATAAATTGCCAGCAAATAAAGCAGAAGCCACCCAAGTTGTTTGCAGAAGCAAAAACTACGTTCTAGTAGGAGATAGACTTTACAGAAGAGCAGCATCATCAGGAGTACTCCTAAAATGTGTCTCATTTGAAGAAGGCAAAGAGATCCTAGACGAAATACACTCAGGTTGCTGTGGAAATCATGCCGCTTCAAGAACACTGGTTGGCAAAGCATTTCGCACCAGATTCTACTGGCCAACCGCTTTGAAAGACGCAGAAGAACTTGTCAGAAAATGCAAAGGTTGCCAAATGTTTGCAAGACAAGCCCATGTGCCAGCTCACAATCTTATCTGCATCCCACCCGCTTGGCCTTTTTCCTGCTGGGGGCTGGATCAAGTAGGACCTCTGAAGAAAGCAAAAGGCGGCTTCGAGTACATCTTTGTAGCAATCGACAAGTTCACCAAGTGGATTGAATACAAACCACTCGTGAAATACAGCGCAGCCAAAGCAGTCGAGTTCATCCAAGACATTATGCACCGCTTCGGCATGCCCAATTGAATCATCATAGATCTAGGCTCCCCCTTCACAGCTACAGAATTCAAAAGCTAGGCACAAGACTGTGGTTTCAGTATAGACTACGCATCTGTTGCACATCCAGAAGCCAACGGACAAGTAGAAAGGGCTAATGGACTCATACTAGCCGGATTAAAACCAAGGTTATACGAAGAACTAGTGGACTATGGGTCCAAATGGATTGAAGAATTACCTAAACTAGTATGGGGGCTATGAACTCAAATAAGCAGAGCAACAGGCTACTCACCCTTCTTCCTAGTTTACGGGTCAGAAGCCGTACTGCCTGCCGATTTGATCAGGACATCACCAAAGATAGAACGATACGATGAAGGAGAAGCAGAACACACAAGAAGATTAGAACTCGACAGTTCAGAAGAAGTCAGAGTAAACACTACCCTTCAATTAGCCAGATACCTACAAGGTTTAAGACGACACTACAACAAGAGTACCCATCCTCGATCATTACAAGTCAGAGACTTAGTGCTAATAAGGATACAAAAAACTGACGGACGACATAAGCTACTCAGTCCATGGGAAGGTCTGTTCATTGTCACAAAAGTCACCAGACCAGGCACATACAAGTTAATAACCGAAGATGAAAGAGAAGTCAACAATACATGGCACATCAGCCAGCTAAGAAGATTCTACGCGTAAAAACAACTCAAGAAAAAATAGATATGCAAGCCACAAGGGACCAACGTTCACAATCGACAAAGGACAATATTCCTCAACAACATATGTATTAGTTTATATTCATGATCAATAAAGATGATATTCATCCACAGCATGTCTTGTCATGACTTTCAATGAGTTATTTTCACGAAACAAAAAGCAAAATGGCTGAAAACATGCCTGAGCATCCCGGCCGAGAGCAAAATAACTGAAAAGACGCTTGAGCCCGCCGATGAGGGTAGCTAAAAGCTAACACCCAAAACAAAAAGCAAAATGGCTGAAAACATGCCTGAGCATCCCGGCCGAGAGCAAAATAGCTGAAAAGACGCTTGAGCCCGCCGATGAGGGTAGCTAAAAGCTAACACCCGAAACAAAAAGCAAAATGGCTGAAAACATGCCTGAGCATCCCGACCGAGAGCAAAATAGCTGAAAAGACGCTTGAGCCCGCCGATGAGGGTAGCTAAAAGCTAACACCTGAAACAAAAAGCAAAATGGCTGAAAACATGCCTGAGCATCCCGGCTGAGAGCAAAATAGCTGAAAAGACGCTTGAGCCCGCCGATGAGGGTAGCTAAAAGCTAACACCCGAAACAAAAAGCAAAATGACTGAAAACATGCCTGAGCATCCCAGCCGAGAGCAAAATAGCTGAAAAGACGCTTGAGCCCGCCGATGAGGGTAGCTAAAAGCTAACACCCGAAACAAAAAACAAAATGGTTGAAAACATGCCTGAGCATCCCGGCCGAGAGCAAAATAGCTGAAAAGACGCTTGAGCCCGCCGATGAGGGTAGCTAAAAGCTAACACCCGAAACAAAAAGCAAAATGGCTGAAAACATGCCTGAGCATCCCGGCCGAGAGCAAAATAGCTGAAAAGACGCTTGAGCCCACCGATGAAGGTAGCTAAAAGCTAACACCCGAAACAAAAAGCAAAATGGCTAAAAACATGCCTGAGCATCCTGGCCGAGAGCAAAATAGCTGAAAAGATGTTTGAGCCCGCCGATGAGGGTAGCTAAAAGCTAATACCTAAAACTAGTCGACCGAAATTTAGCTTAAAAAGACCCTCCAGCTCTTTGTTCCGAAAAGCAAGAGGCTCGGGGGCTACATCCAGATAGGAATACTTTTTCCTTAGAAAAGCACAAGCGCCACTCAAGAAAGCACTCGGATGCCGAAGTTTGTGAAGGCAACATTCTATGTCGAGTCATTTTACATAGCACAGACGAAAGGTTGTCAACACAAAGATCTACATCTAACAAGTCATAGCACGGACAAAGCACTCGACGGATCACAAAAGAGGAAGAAAAGAAAAGTACTCGACAAATCGAGGGATTTCGTTAGGATAACGCACAGAGTTGTTTACAGGGCAGAGACGAAAACGGGACAAAGTACTCAGCAAGTCAAGTAACTCCAACCACACCCGGGCAAAGAATACATCAACGAAAATAAAGAATCTTCATTTGAAGAGGAGTGTAATATTACAAGAGGCTGGTCAATTGGATCAGGCATTGTCATTAGAAAGGGAAATATCAATATTAAGACTGTCTACAACCCTACTGGCTAAACCTTTGACCTTAGGCTCCATCCTCTCAACGGCATCAAGGTATTCTTGGCTATCAGCTTCCTCTGCTATCTTGGACAGAGGCGCCTCTGGAGCAAGGACCAGGACCTGGGCCAGCACATTCTTGGTACATACTTGAGCGCACTTCTTCGCGAACTCTTAGAAACGAGTTGGAATCCGAGGAATGAACTGAGCCCAAGATTGCCCGTCATCCGCTGGAGTCCGGAGAACGTCAGCTACTGAACGAAAGGATTTCCACAAAACGTTCCAATTTTCTGTAGCCGTCGCCAGCTTCCTAGACAAGTCTTCAATAGTTTTTTGGGCCTGCACAAGATCTTTATCAGCTCCACGCCTGATCAACTTAGCAAGTGCAAGTTCTTCTTCAGCATGAGTAATTACCTCCTCAGCCTTGTTATGACTTGTATGAACAAGAGTCTTTATTTCATCAATGCCCTCCGAGAGCTTTTTTCCTTCAACTCGAAGGTACAAGACACCAAACAACAAGTCAGCAGGAGGGAAAGGTTTGAATACTGAAAGAAACAGAGAGAACCCGGAATACCTTTACATTCTTTCTTCACAGCTTCCAAGCTCTTCATGGCCTCTGAGTTCTTTGAAGCCTCCCGGATAGCAGCATCTTTCTGTTTCTCCAACTCCTGGGCAACAGTGTCTCTCTGTTTCTCTACCTCTACCACCCAGGCATGGAGAGCCTTTTCCTCTTTTTGATGCGACTTACGCTCAGTCTCCAACTCGGCTCGGAGGAGGTCAAGGTCAGTCTTCAGAGAACTTACCTCAGAGGACAACTTCTTCTCGGTTTCAGACGAAAAGAAGAAGCCGGTATGGTCACGAGAGAAAGTCTAAACAATTAAAGATAGAGAAAAATAAGGCATAAGGATGAAGGCAAAACAAATGGCCTAAGAAAGAATCTCAAAAAAACTTACGTGAAGCTTCTCCCCGAAAGAAGTCGCAGAGGACGCCAAGCTCCCCCAGGCTACGGTCAGCTCCGATAGCCGATGGGTGGCATCGAACTATTGCACCACGTCATCGGTAAAAGAGGGACCGCCGGAAGCAACAGAAGGGGAAGGAGAGGCTGGCTGGGGCGAAGAAGGAACGACCAAAGCAACCTCCCGGGAAGCTGAAGCCAATCCCTCAGAAGGACCCGACACGACGGCCACAGTCACCTCCGGGGCAGCCAAGTCCGCAACTTCACCAGGTAGCTCCAAAGCTCCCGCAGCAACTTCACCAACAGTATGTTGCGAGTCCTGAGGCTCGAAACTCAATGGCATGGCGGAAGGCTGAGAAGAAGTCGATGAAGAAATGAGAGAAGACGAAAGACTGAAAATTGATAAAAGAAATCATCGATGAGAACCAGAAGAAGGAAGATAGAAGCAAAAGGATGAAGCCAGAATCTACTCACCCAGCCACTTTCTTCTTCATGAAGCCAAAAGAAGGCCTCGCAGGGGGGACCACGACGGCGAAAACATCCCTGCCACCCGACGACAGGAGCGGGATAGCATATACCGGAGCCACGGAAGAAGCCGGGGCTGGAGCCGTGGAAGAACTCTACACTAGAGGAGCGGTAGAGCTCGGTATCGAGGCTACCAAAGAACTTGACACCAGAGCTTCAGAAGAAGTCGGCACAGGAGCCTCAGAAGAACTCGTACCCGACGTCCGGTTACTTCAAAAAGTTCAAGAATAAAAGTCAAGACAAAGAAGAGAAATTCAGTGCAACAGGAATATGAAAACAACTCACCGCCGCATGATGAGGGGTACTTCGTCATCCTCCTCTCCCTCAACCAAGGAAACCAGAGCACCTGCTGAAAAAAAGAATAAAAAGTACTCGGTTCAAGAGAGAAATAGGAAAACAAAGGAACAAAGAGTATTAAATATGCTCACCTAAGAGCATGCTAGCAACAACTAGAGTACCTGAGAGACTACTTGGTTTGCGAGACTTCTTGGAGACAGGCAGGCCAGATGAAGACCCATCCGTTTGCCCCCTCTTCGGGACACTACGAGGACCGCGAGGGACTAGACGAGGAACATATTCTTCATATACATCAACAAATCTGGAAGAAACTCCACGAAGCGCTGTGGAGGTTGGGAACTTACTAGTTACGGAAGTTCCAGCAAGTTTATCTCCAGTCTCCGCCATGGCAGGGAGAACATCAAGAGGGATCGGGTCAACAAAGTTCCGCCCAAGCTCCTACAAAAAAGGATAAAATAGCAAGACAAGAAAAAGCTAAGCAAAAATGGATGCAGCAAGAATACATAAAGTACCCAAACAAAGAGATAAACAACTCACAGCTGGGGGTGGGTTGTTGGCAGAGAACTCGAAGACAGCAAGAGGAACAACGCTCACTCCTTTCAGCATCTTCTGGAGACGCTCGAGTACCTCCTCATCGGTCAGCTCAAGAGCTGGGACCATGCATGAAGGATCCTCGGCCCCAGAATACTCAAAGCCAAGGTGCTCCCGCTCTTTCAAAGGCTGAACTCGGCGACGAAGAAAACTCGAAACAATACCAAAACTGGTTAAACCCTGCTATTTCAGCATGCTAATCCTATCAAGGAATGGCTGGATCACTTGAATCTCAGCAGGTGACTCAAGTTTCTTGTCCCATCGGTCATTCACCACAGGACCAGATCTAGAGTGGACGACAAGGGAAGGGATCAAATTGGCAGCATAAAACCAGTCGGCACGCCAATCTTTTACAAAATCAACCAGGTCATAGTCAAAGAACTTGCTCTTAAGACCCTGGCGAAACTGAATCCCGCAACCGCCAAGAACGCTGATTTCTTCGCGGCGGGGTTAGGGTTTCAAGCGAAAGAAGTAACGAAACAGAGAAAGAGAAGGGGGAATTCCAAGAAAAGCTTCGCAAAGATGAACAAAGACAGAAAGGTGAAGAACTGCATTAGGAGCAAGGTGGTTTTGGCAAATCCCAAAATAATCAAGAAATTGGTGAAGAAAAGCGGAGGCGGGAAGACAAAGTCCAGCGCGAATGAATGAGACAAAAAGAACGATCTCACTAGGAACTAGAACAGGAACTCGATGCTCGCCTGGAACTCTCCATTCAGCAAAAGCCTGGCCCTGGATCAAGCCGTCACTGACAAGCTCATGAAGCTGCGCTTTGGTGGTTGTCGGAGCCGGCCAAAACTTCTGGGCGGCCCTCATGGCAACAAACTCCTGATTCTCGATCAAGGAGAGTGAAGACTCCTCGTCCACGAAAGAAGACTGGGACTTACTGGCGGTTTTCTTCTTGCCCATGTACTAACGAAGGCAAAAAAGAAATCAGAGGAAAAAGAAAACCTAGATGGCGGCGCTAAGGACGGTGGCGGCAATGGCGACGGCAGATGATTAAGAGCTAGGGTTTGAAGGCAAAAGAAAGGCAGTAAAGAAAAAGAGGACGAAGGGTCTATAAATAAATTTTACAGCGTTAGAAACGGCCCACCAGGCCCGTTAAAACACCGTGTGAGAACGCAACGGTCCATTTACCGACGCAGCTAAAACGACGGAGGGCACAAATCCACACAACGGTACAATCCAATGGGCAGATTTCAGACTTATCCATCTAGCACTACTGCGGAGCCATCAGATAACTGCAAGAACAACCCATCCTCAAAGAAGAAAGGGAGGGTAACTTCTGAAGGAACAAAAGAACCCGGTTCTTGATAAAAAGAACTCGGAAATTCCATAAGCAACACAGCAGGAGAAAGCATGGCAACTAAGAAGGCAAGAATCTTTTTTATTACAAATGAAATCAAGAAGTACAAGATTACACATCTTACAAGACTCGACGAACTCGGTACTACAACAAGCAAGGTAGCAAAAAGGAACCCGGACACAGCTAGGCTCTGGAACGACTACGTGTTCCAATTTGCTGCCAGGTAGAACAAACCGCCCTCGGCTACACTGTTTTCTTCAAAGGACAAACACAGTGCATCCAAGACGGAAATCAGCAGCACAGCAGGAAAGCATGGACCAAAGGAGGCTGGCAGGCATCTGTCTACCCAAGCCCGACGTGATGCAGGATCAGGTGTTGATCTGCACCGGACAGCCATAGGGCAGACAAAGAGCGCCAGCCAAAAACTGCCGGATGAAGGGATGAAGCCCACATCACAAGACTTCCTCCAACTACCGCCACCAACTTCCTGATGCAACGCCACTGCGGGATTAGTCTACCTCTAACCCCTATCACAAGACTTCCTCCAGCTACAACGAGATACACAACAACTACAAAGATATGTCCAGGGGCTGCTCAACTTCACAAACTACCATATCCATGACTACAAAGACTTCAGGCCACACAACAGAATGCTCAATGATTCAAAACAAGCACCACAGGAGGGTATTTATAGACCAAAAGAGCGGTGCACATGAACCGGGAGCACCAAAGGTAAAGACCTGACAAAGGAAACAGTGAAAGATAGAACTCAATGAAAAGGACTCAGGCGTGAAGGAACAGTGACCAAGGACAAGCATATTCGGAAGGATATACCACCACGGTACAACCCGTCAACAAACAGCATTTACACCCAACCAACTCCACACAACTACATCCGACAACAGAAGACTAGCGGAGAGTATGCCAAGGCCATGTAACCGAGTTCTTTCCAAAAAAAAAGAACCCGGACATAAGCTCGGAGGCTGGATGCCGCGAAACTACTCGGATGATGACATAAATCCACGTCTCGGGAACTACTTCAGAACACAAATTTTCAACAACATAAAGATTCAAGACCCTCCAACTTTTTGTTCCAAATAGCAAGAGGCTCGGGGGCTATACTCAGTGAGTGCACTTTTTCTTCGAAAAAGCGCACGTCACCAAAAGACTTCCTCAACGCAGACCACTTCAAGACATTACGACAAAAAGAACCCGGAACGAGCCATATTCGAGTTCTTTTTGATAAAACTTCAACGAACAATCAGAGCAACTTCAAGACAAGATCCTCTAGCTCCTTGTTCCAAATAGCAAGAGGCTCGGGGGCTACAACCAGATGGATGTCTTTTTCTTCAAAAAGCACTCACCACTCGAGATCCAAGAAGCGCTACAATGTTTCACTCTAGAAAGCACTCGGATGATGTTTGTTCCTACCAACAAGACCTGAAGGAGCAAAAACAAGACTTTCAGAGCTCAACCATGAAGTGCTCGGGGGCTTGTCGATGCAGGACCCATGGATACCCCACAAGGGAGAGAGAAGATCTAGTCTAACTAGGATTCTTCCCATGTAATCTTAGTAGTAGTACTATTCAGTAATCCTACTAGGAACTCTCATTATAAACAGACGAGGACTCTGGCCTTCTGACTATAAAGGAGGGCAGGGCTCCTGGGGAAGAGGACAATAGAACAATAATTGTATGACACTTCATAATCAATCCAACGTAGAGGCTAACGCCGGCTGGACGTAGGACG
>NW_027097496.1:0-60000 GCF_019320115.1 Miscanthus floridulus
AACATATGTGATCACACATGTGTGTCTGCTAGCAGTAAGATCTTTGCACCTCTTATTTAGAAATTAGATCATTGTCTATATATTAGGAAAACATGCATGGCTATGCAATGCTGTTTCAGTATATTTAGAAATTAGGAAAACATGCATAGTTTGGTCCATGGTCCTTGCTTATTTGGAAATTAGATCACTGTCTATATATTATTACACTGAAATACTGCAGCAAAAACTGAATCTAGTTAGTTGAAGTAGCCTAGCTACTACTGAATTGAACTAACAGAGCTATTACTGAATTGAACTAGTGTAGCTATCATTTGTGGCTGTGTTCTTCATCATCAAAATTAGATTACTTGCTTGCAGCAACAATTTTGTTGACATGCTTGCAGTAGCATTTCTGTTTTTTTTTTCCATTTTCCCCCTAGTGACCGTTGACATTCTGAAATTTGCACAGTACAGAAAATTAGCAAGCCATTTATGAGAAAATAGAATTTTTACGGAAGTTGTCCTGCTATTTATACCTTCTGAATGGTGCTCAATCTGTGCTTCACATTGCCATCATTGCTGTATACTAGAGATCCTATATATGTAACTTAGTCCATAGGCTACTCTTTGTTGATAGCATGGTGGTTAATTTTTTGATATGAAGTAACTTGACCTGACTAGACACTACTTTATGCTGCAAGTAATGTGTGCTTATTTTTCAACTCAAATTTACTGATTTTCTACTCAAGTTTACCTAGTAACCTAGTAATATTGTAATAGCAGAAAAGAACTATTTCAGCTTATATGAACGGTCGTATGGAGTCAAAGTTGGACAGAAGATTTGAACTTGTCATGGATGAACCTGTGATTTCAGATCTCAGTTATCAAATAATTTGAACGGTGAGACCATAGTTAAAATCTCAAGTCAATCGCGTTTAGTTTGATTTTTGGAAATTTCTCAAAGGGTGGTGTATGCTTTTCGCGGACGATGTAGTGCTAGTTGATGAAAGCCGGACATGAGTGAATTAGAAACTGGAGTTATTGCGGGAGATTTTGGAGTCCAAAGGTTTTAAACTTAGTAGAACTAAAACTTGAGTATATGTTCGAATCGATTGCAACCAGCTAGGCAAAATCCTAACACAGACCCACACTTCCCCCATCGGGGTCGCATCGGGTCACCTTTGGTACAACTCAGGACTCATTTCGTGGGTTCGATCAGCGTCGCACACTAAGGGACCAACCAGTTGCCAGGATGCTCAGGCTCGGCCTACCCTTGTTCTCATATCTGTGTCCCCACACATCCTTAATTCCTCTAGTGTGCACCCTTGGACAGAACGACTCCTGGCCTGAGTTGAGCTAGTCAGCTTCGCGGTTGGAACAAGTTATCCAGCCAACTAAGTGAGAGGTTGTGATCAAAATGAAATGAGGGCCTACAACGATGTGGTCCTTGAGCGGCTCAGATGGAATCACAAGTGTTATCCTACAACCTAGACTCTGCCCGGCCTCCATTTACATCATCACTTGGTTCTTTTCTACAATAGCAAATATAGCAAACCATGACTAGGTATCCACCTATATCTCACAGGTGATAGGAAGTCACCTGACTTTTACCGAGCTAAGCATGGCTAAGCATATATTCGATCCTGAACCTACACAGGGTTCAATGTATATATTTCTGGACAAGGAGGGTATATGCACCAAGGGTTTTCAATTAACTCCTACAACCTAATGCATCAACATAAATAACTCAAGTTGGTATTGATAAAACATGGCGGACTTAGAATGCTCTAGGGCTTGCCTTTTAGGTAGGCTGAGGGTCGTGACTATAGACCTATCGACATCGGTTCAGCGTACCATCCGGCTGTGATGACGAGAGGATCAACGCCGGACCGACGTACCATCCGGCGGTGATTTAGGTGCCTGGCGCACATGGTGGGGGTCCCTCCGGTGGTAATGAGGGGCAGCGTCACCGCCGCCATTATGTCTGTTCCGACAGTAACATTTTGTCCATTACCGTCGGCGTTACCACTGTGCATCATTATTATTCACAATACATTAGAACACCAACAATAATACAAACATTCCATGGCTTATGCATCACCAGCAACATATATAGAGAGAGACAATGTATTGTATCCAAACATACATCGCCACCAAGACACAAATATCCATACAAATAAAATGATACCAACAAACATAGTTTTCAATCTACCTTGACATAACGTCCAAATCCAAGAACAGCGAATATATAGTTTTCAGAACACTAGCACCTTGATTAGAGAAGGTGGACTCCCTTGGTGCTCATGACTTGGTCTATAATGAAACCAGGGAAGATCTTGGAACCCAGATATCTCCAAATCAGTTAGCTCCGGTGTAGATGATACTTTAGTCTAGAACACAAGAAAAAGGTGAAACATGGTTAAGAAAAGCTTTGCTAAAAACTAAGTACATTGCGAGGCCGTCCAAATTTACTAAAGGGGCTGAAGGGACAAACCTATGAGCCGGAGAGAGCATTGAATGGTTATTTGTTTCCTAATGCTCAAGTCAGCTGATCATTCTTCCTATTATGATTAAAAGTACCATTAGCAACTTCCTCGTGGGCCGCCTTCATCCTTTGTGTTAATTCCTCGGTTGCAGCATCTCGATAACTTAGGGAGCCATCTCGGTTGAAGGTAACCCCCTTGCAAGAAGGAACCTTACAGAGCGAGGATCCTAATCAGATTGCTTCATCAGGTGAATGGGAACATGGGATGTCGACCAAACCTTGCTACCTTGCCCAAATGACTCTAATTGAACTCTACAACAAAAGTTATTAAGGGTTCATGTTTAGCAAATGTGAAGAAAATGCTTCAATGGATCAAAAAGGATAATTTAAGGTTTAACGAGGTGCTGCTTCGACCATGATGAAGCAATGGTTTCTGTACCAGATCTAAAGTTTGACCTTTAATAAAAGTTGAATTTTGAGTGGAGTACAACAAACTTTATTTTTGGATCAAGACCTGATTCAACTTCTAAGTGTCTCATATAGTGGTCTCAATTTTGAATGCAGTGTTATTTTGACCCCTCTAAAATTTTTCTAAGTCCTCGATCAGTAGCAAAGGGATGGAAAGTTTGTGATATTTTATCTTCCCAATTTATATGGCCTCTCAAGTGGGTACCTTACTATGAGTTGAAGTACACTGTGTGGAGGAAACAACAAAATTAGTCTCAGCAGATTTGAAGCTCTTTTGATCATTCAAAGATTCTCTACAAAATGGCAAGTTCACTTAATTCGGTCACTAATTTGCTGAAACTCTGAAATCCGAATTTCAGTTTCATCTACCTATCTTTGGAGATTTGTATCTTGCAAACCAAGCTGAACCAGTCCATGATCCTTTAATCAAAGTTGTAGAGCAAGGTGTGCACAACAAACTTTATTTAAGGGTCATGAGCTAGTTTGGTCTCTAACTTAGTCAAACGGAGGACTCAAAATTGAACCCAGTGCTGTTTTGGATCTCGAAAATTTGGCTAAGTCTAAGATTACAATGTTGATGATGATTGGCATCTCGCGTTCTCAGATTTTTGTTAAACAACACAAGTTGAGCCAAATATAAAAGTTGGAGTTTACATCTTGAAGAATGACATACAAAAAGTTGGATCAAATTTGTCCATGTTTTGACCAAGTAATTCGAGCTCAAGCAGAGCAAGGCTTAACCTTCGTTAAGTCATTGACACTGTCAACTTGGAGCTTAATTAGCCGCTAATGGAGAGCTCTAATGGCATCCACCCTTAATGAGTTTTGTAGATCATTAGGTGGGATGCAACTTTGCTTTTGGGCCCAAAGTCCAAATCAGCCCGTAGGCGGCCCAATTTGGCTCCGACCTTGCCAACATCGTCGCCCGCCACCTGTTCATTGAAATGGGCACGTGGCCACCATGCAGGACAGCAGTGCCCCACCATGCTGACATGTGTCCCACCTCCTCTGCTGGCGCTATCGATTCTATTTGGATGCGCCCGTGCTCCCTCTATCTCTCCCTCACTCTGTCCACTCCCTCTACGCTCTCCCTCACCCACGGTGCCACATGCTGAGCACACAGAGCGCACGGACACCATGTACGCCAGAGCAAAGCTCCAAGCCACTCGTGTCTCCCTCGCCTCCGTGACACCTTGTGTCCATCCAAGAGTAGCTCCACGTTCATTGCCATCTCCTAGCCCCTCTAGCTCACGTCGTGCCTTCCATGGCCCATCGTCGAGCCGCCGCTGCCGCCAGGGAAGCCATGCCTTTAGTGCCGTATGGCCAGGCTGACCTGGCCTGCCTCGAGCTGAACCGTGGCTACCAAAGGATGCGCGCGGACCCCTGGGTGCTCCTCGCCGTTGCCGGCCCCTGCTGGCCAAGGTCGACCGACCCTAAGCCCATCCTCGCTGGCTGTCGGGCTGCTATTGCTGTGGACGTGCCACCTATGTCTGCCTTGGGCCAAGGTGAGCTGTCCCTTAGATGCGCATGGACTCCCTGGTGCTCTATCGCCACTCCACCGTCGCCGACGAGCCTCCTCCGGCCGACGTAGGCGAGCTCCCGCGCGTCCTTTGCTTCAAGTCGCGTGAAGGACCTCGCACAAGAATTCGATGAAAGGGAAGGGCCTAACTGCAAAGCTGTTGACTCATATGAATAGTGCCTTAGAAGGACATGTTCGCTAAAGTCTGTTTTCATGAAAGTTTAGGGGCCTCGGTGCAAATATATTTTTCTTTTATGGCTAAAACTTTGGAAAATCATAATAAATTATAGAAAAATCATAAAATAGCAAATGAGGACTTTTTGGAATCATTGTGAGTAGATCTACAGAGTAGAGTCATCTTATGATATGTGGTAGTAGAAGGTTTTTGCTGTTTTTATTTATATATGTTAATTAGGGTTTTCTATGGATAAATTCATATCTAAAGTTGTGGTCCTCCAATTGCTATGAAAATTTTATGGTAGGCTACTAATGCGATGTGTGTACTGTGGTAAAAATTTCATGGTTATGGATGTAGTATGATTTATTTATTGATTTAACTTGTTTATTGCTTGATAAATGGTTTTAAATAAGTTATAATTTTTATGAAGATGCAAAAATAGAAAAGGTGGTTTCATTACCTTGCATGATGTTGTTGTGTCATGTTGATACATAATATGGTCATGTGTTTGTAGAAAATAGTGTGTTTTAGATTTATCTTGCTCTCACATGTTTTCTTGCATTAGCAATTTGTCTTTTTTGTAATAATTAATCTATAAAACCTAAGCAATGTGAAATTTGTGCAGTAGCCATGTTTTGATGTCATCTACCACTCATAAAAGTCTCAGCCCCAAACTAGTTGTTCTCATATATCACTAAAATTATATATATGTTTATTGGGAAAGAGGATTAATAAAAGCATAATTCTAGATAAAGCTTGTAATTGTATTTGGTGATGCTTTGAGTGATTGGGGTTCATAAAGTGTTTCTAAGTATGTTAGTGGTGGTTGAAGTTCTTAATGGCTCATGTGTGCATGCTCTTTGTTAGCAAAACAAGTGAAACATCAAATTGTTACATTCAGAAATGGCTGTATGTGCATTTTCTATTTTTATGATAACTTCATCGATCAAACGATGTTTTATATAAATATGGTGGATAGAAAAGTTGTAGATAATTTCCTTATCTTGCTTGTTCTAAAATTTCATGATTTTAGGCCTGATGGTTTTGTTGTTATAGATTTTAGAATTTGCTGTCAGCTTTTTGCATGTCCTCTAGACATGTCTAAATGATTGTATTGTTTGGATCATTTAAACATGGAATCCTATATTGGTGATAATAAGAGAGTTGTAGTGCTTTTTCCTAAGCATTCTAAAATGTTAGATAACACCCTTTTTGGTGGCCTAAAACTCTAGTTATAGCTGTTTAAAGTGGAATGGACAGATTTCTGTCCAAATCTGGACAGAGATGCCTTCTTGGTGTTGTTTAGCCTTGTTAGCTATAGAATCATCTTAAGATAAATAGTAAGAAAGTTATAGATAACTTAATAAGATTTCTATAAAGTTAAGGATAATGCTTGTTGGATGAATATAACTTGAGATATGCATTTTTGAAGTTAATATCAGTTTTCTGTCCTTAGTTGTATAAGCTTTGCTTCATGATGTATTTTGACCTTGTCATTTGTTTAATCAGCTTTTGGTGTTAATAACAGAGTTTTAGATAATTTCACTAGCTTTCCAGAAAGTCTTGAATCACACTTTTTGCATGCCTAGAACTTTAGGTATGATTAAAACAAGTGACTGTGATGCTGTTGTTCCGAATATGTGTTTGTACCTAAAATTGTTTGCTTCACCTTGCTTTGCTTTGTGTGTTGCTAAAGTGTGGCTCATGCCTTTGACGGTGTTAAGTTAATATACCTAAAATCGTGTAAAACTTGTGTCATGCTTGGTGCTACCTTCCTTGTTATCCTAGCATGATAGGTTGTGGGATGTTTAATTAAGTAACATGGAGTGCTTATATATGTTTGGTGTAACCTTGTGCTCATCTTAAATACTTTTATGTGGGGCATCTCATATTGCCATTCTTTGCATTCATGCACTTGCATTGTTGTATCTCATCTAGGTATGCTAGATGGACCTGGAGCCAAACCTGAAGATGGAGTTTGATGAATCCATCTAGAAGATGGAAGGACTAAGCAAGTGCCGAGATGGGAGATGCTCTCCAAGCGAGTGTCGTCTAACGAATACTAACCAGTGTTGGATCCTAGGCAAGCCCCGAAGCATTCTAAGCTTCCTATGTTTTTACAAATATCACTTGCATCCTTTATGTTTGATGCATTAAATACTAGAGGTTGATTGGAACCACTTGCTGCATATACTTTCCTTGTTCAGACAAATATATCTTGAATCCTATGTAGGTCCAGGATCAAATATATGCTTAGCCATGCTTAGTCCGGTAGAACTCAGGTGATTTCCTGTCACCTGCAAGATATAGGTGAATACCAAAGCTCGGTTGGCTATATTTGCTATCGTAGAAAATAACCATGTGATGATGAATAAACGGAGATTGTACGGGATCTGGTGATTGAGAGGCAGTAGGACATCACTACACCACAACACCACATCACCATCAGACATGTGACGCTAAAAATTATATTTATCGATGGATGAACTGACGCTAAAGATAACTCACAGACCTCACAGACCATCTGTCGCTAATTCCTCATTTAGCGATTTATTGTCTGTTGCTATAGATATTGATATTTAACGTTGAACTGTCTATAGCTAAAAATAAGTATACCGGCACTCTGTCTATCGCCAAAAATAAGTGGGCCCCACCACACCGCTTACATTGAGCTCACTGAGCAAATTTTGGCCCGGCATGTGTACAATGAAAACCCTAGACCCTTCCCTTCCCCAAATCCCAAATCTAGTGAAGCACTGCTGCCAGTTCAACCTCTCCCGCCGTGCGCCATCATCGTCTTAGCAGGCCAGGGTGCTAGGGTGGTCATCGGGCCGCCACCGGGCCTACCACTAAAATGTGGGCCGTGCCATGCTAGTCCGCATGCGTGGAGTGTAGCCTAGGCACGACCCTATGCATCTGGCTATGCCGTGCTTGGACTGGGCCAAAAAACCATGTTTCAAGCCATGCTGTCAGACTACGGGCTGCACCGTCTGGTTAAAAAAAGAAAAATATAACGCACACCAACACAAACAAATAAAAAAATATAAACAGAACGCACACATCCACCAGGAAGCCTGTGTTCCTTATCCCCAAACTTCAGTAGCTCGGGCGCTCGGCATCTCTCCCTAGAAGCTCGACGTGGCTCTCTCTCTCTCCCTCGGTCTTCTTCTCCCCAATGTGCGCTCTCTTCTCATGCCTCCTCTAGAAGCGCCAACGCCGGCTCCGTTCGTATCCTCCTCACCTGCGCAGGGCCCTTGCTCACCCCCCTCACCCCGGCTCCTTGCGACAGGGCCACCAGCTCTGGGATGGGGTGACTAAGAGCCATGCTTGGCATGTCGCCACCTGCCGCGCCATGGCCCGCTAGTCGGCTGGCTAGCGCCATTATCCCCAGGCTGGGTGAGCTGGCTGAAGGACGAGCACCGCCGCGCGGGTCGACTGCAGCAGCAGCTCAACACCATGCTCGTCCCAGGCCAGCATGGGCCTAGATGCGGGCTCAATCCATGCTTGTCTCCGTCCGATCTATGTCATCCAGTTGTTCTAGTTGCTCCTCCATCCCGTGCGGTCTGCAGATATGATATGCATGTCCACGGTGAGCCATTTTCTGCCTTAGATGTGTGTACATATGTTCCTATGAATGAGTATTGTGTATGTATGGATGTTTAGGTGCTGTGTTTAGAAGATCTAGGGTTAGAGTTATGTGTGTGTGTATATATATATGTGTGTGTGTATATATATATATGTTCCGATCTACGCTGAAAATTCTATGTTATTTGGCAATATAGTGTGATAAGGAATAATAGTCACACTGCCATTCTCTAGAATTAGTAAATTGGCAATACAGTATGTTTCAAATCAACAGCTTAGATGTTTTCAGAACCGCAGACCATGTCAGACTTGTCAGACTGAACAATATTGCTGAATTTAAATGAAAAAATAGCGAATTGATGTTTAAAGTAATTGCCCCGAAACCTTTGTTATCTAAGTAATTACATTCCAAGATTGGTCTTCTCTATTCTTTCTCATAGTTCAGAGGTCGCATGCAGTCATATGGTTGTCTTCTTGTCCTTTGCAAACCAGAATTGTCTTCTTGACTTACAATCCATTGTCTTTTTAGATGCACAAGATCCTATATTGTAATTGTCAATGGTTACTTTTACCTTCTGCTTTATGTTTTTCTCTCTCGTACTTAGATGATATGTGCTTTCTTAAGTGTCTTTTGGAATTAGACATTGTTTCCCAATAGCTAATTTGAGTATTGATGTCTGACAATGATGCAACTTAAAATCTGTCGACTACTCTTGCTGCTTCTTATTGCCAGCAAACTCAAGCAGTTAGGTTAGGTTCTAAATAGTGTCAATAATGTTTAATGATAGTACCTTGAAAAGTTAGTACTATTGTTGCTAGGAGCTTCTAATAGTTATTATAAAATGAGTTCTTATTGGGAAAGCCTTTTGTATATCAGCAGGCTGCAGGCACCTTGGCTGATGGCTAATGCTCATGAATTTTCAGGAACCTGGAGGCCTACTAATCCTTCATCAACTTGTTCTAATGGCGCACCCGTTTCTAGGAAACAACACATGTATAGGCACATGTCTAGACCTTTTTAGTGCTTGGGATCCCTAGTACTTCATTGCTGCCTCTGTCAACCGCAGTTTCCTAAAAACCTAGAGATGTGAGAGTAAGTCATGATTAGATGTGAGAGTATTCAGTAATGGAGATGTAAGAGTAAGCAAATAGTTTAGACTCCCATCAAAAAGACATTATCTTGAGTCTTGATTAGATGTGAGAAGCCTATGAATGCTAGGATTACCTGATAATTATAAAGAAAGTGCATTGATTACCTTGAATTTACTTTTGAATAACATTGGATTGACTCAAGGTTCAAAAAAACGTTATTAAATGTCGTTTAATCGAGTTTAGTCGCTGAACGGTGGCCCAACGTCTCGTTTAGGGGGTAGGCGTTCAATTAGACGATTGTGCGGTCCTAGGTGCTTGTCTACACGCGTTGCAGCGAGTAAACGTCGCGGAATTGGAGAAAAAACGTCGCTGGGTGGTGGAAATCGCGCGTAGAAGCGCACGCGGGGGGCGGGAAGTCGCGCACGCAAGGTAAGGAACGGGGGCGGGAAATCGCGCCCTTGTGCGCGGAAAAGAAGAGCGGCGGGCGCGGAAAGGAACAGAGAGGCATCGGGGCTTCTATCGCCGTCGCCCGCATCTCGGCTCTCGCGTGCCTCCTCCCGCAGCCCCGCCTCCTGCCGGCGAGCTGCTGCCTCATTGCCAGTCCCGAGATTCGACGCAGAGGCCGACGGACGCCCAGTCGCCAGTCCCGACATAGAGGTCATAGTTGCTGCGTTCCGCTTCTCCACTGCAGGAGCAGCCACGCAGGGGTCTCCACCACCGGCATAGCCTCTGCTCCTTCTCTCCAGGTGCTCCATCGGTCTCTCCCATCTTCCCTTGCTATGTAGTCTGCAATTTTGATTTGTGCATGTCAATCACTCAATTGATGAATTGGATTGGGGATTTAGGGTTAAGATTGAATGTGTATTAGTACCTGTCTACTTAGTAGCTCCTTAGTCCTTATGATGGGTTCATCTTTGGTCCTTATTATGCCTTCTAATCCTGTTCTTAGATTGGGATTAGCATGGCAATGTCCGAAGCTACAGCTGCTGCTGGTACTGAGGCAGCGGCTCCAGAAGTCAATGAGGTTGACAACCACCTAAAGAGGAAATCATCTGATATAGGCTAGGAGTGGGGGCGTCTCTGTGATCCCAATGACAAGAACAGAGTCAAGTGTCTTTTTTGTGGCCAAGAGAGCATAGCAGGAATTTATTGCCTTAAGCAGCATCTTGCTCATGTTGGCACATCTATTGTGAAGTGCTCAAAAGTGAGTGAGGAAGTGAAGCAAAAGTGCAAGAGGAATCTTGATGAAACAGCAAAGAAGAAAAGAGATAAGTAGCAGCATGACAAAGAGGTTAGGGAGAATGTGCAGCTTTCAACAACTGAACAGGAAGTGGTAGAAGTTGAGTCACTTGTTAGAAGCTCAAATACGCCTCGCAAGCTAGGACCCTTGGACAAATTTGCAAGACCGATTGATCCCAACTTAAGCAATGCCGAAGCTAAGAGGCAACAAAACATAAATGATGCACTTTGGAAAGAGAGAACACACAAAGTGCAGCAATATGTTGCTAGATGGGTGTATACACATGGTATGTTTTGTACTTCACACTAATTGATCATTCCTTATTGTTGCAGCCTTCATAATTATTCTAATCCATTCATGATTAGTTGCTGGAATTGTAACACCCTAAAATTTAAATTCTTTTTAAAATAGTAAATTTGATTAAAATATGCAATTATATGTGCAATTCAAATTAGGAAATAATATTTCTTTTATGAAATTAAAAGAAAATACAAGAATAGAAACATGTTGATGCATTCATGCTATTGCATATTTATTTCTGTGACGGGTGGTTTTGTTCAAATACTAAAAGATTTTAAAAACCTTTTGAAAATGAGTTTGAAAATTTTATTTATAAAAAGAAAAAGGAAATTTCCTTCCATCTCCTCTCCTTCCTCTCATTCGGCCCGCTGGCCCTTTTTTTCTTTCCGCAGCCCAGCACCAGCCCCAGCCCAGCTCGCCTCTCCTTTTCCCGCTCGGCCCAGCTACGCGCCAGCAGCCCAACCGAGCCAGCCCTGCCGCGCGCTCCACGCCGGCCCAGCTACGCGCGGCCCAGCAACTGCCGTCGCCGCGCGCCTTCGCCCCACGCCCAGCCGCTGAACTGCTCGGGCCCGCTTGTCGGCGCCATCTTCACCGCGCGGCTCGGCAACCGCCCGCGCCTGGCGCTGCAGCAACCGCCGCCACGACGCGCGTCGTGGTGAGCGTCCTCCCCGCTCCCCGGCCGCTACAAATAGGAGCCGAGCCCCCCCTCGCGCGTCCCCCTGCTGCCCCCGCTCCATTTTCGCCTCATTCCCGGCCGCAACTGCCGCACGGAGGAGCTCCGAGGATTGCCGTCCGCCGTCCGCGTCGCCGTCTTCCCCGAGCCACCGTCGACTCCATCCTTCCCCGCTGTGAGCTTCACCGTGGTCCCCTCTCTCTCCCCATGCAGTTCGTTTCGCGTTTCGTGGCTTATAGCGCCCAATCCGCGAGCGCCGTGAGCTCCATGCCGCCGGCCATGGCGCCCGTGCCCCGGCTTTCCCCTCCGGCCGTCTTCTCGACCTGTGCGTGACCCCCTTCTCCCCCCCGAGCTCTCGGGTGCCCTCGGTTTCCCATTTGGCGGACCCTAGCCCCCCTAACCGAGCTCGCCGGCGTGATCTATGCCGCCGGCCATGGCTAGCCTCGCCGGTGTTACTGTTCCGGCCGGCCGAACCCCCCTAGGCCGATCCTAGCCGTCCCTCGCGTGATCAACGGCCAGGAATAGAAGATACCCCTTCGCGGGTAGATTTGCTAAAGAGCCCTCCTAGTTTCACCGAATTGAACCCGCAGTCCAAGGCGTATTTCCTCGAGTACGCATTCTCGTTTTGAAAGCGTAAAGTTCACTGTTTAAGTCAAAAGTACGCTTTCAGTATTTACAGAAATGCCATTCGAACTGTTTCGCTTATAAAATTGTCGTTTTAGCTCCGAATTGATCCATTCAAATCGCGTTAGCTTCGTAATTTCATAAGCTACATGTTGGAGCTACTGTTAGTCAAGTTTGGAACTTTTTAATTTCATGATTAGATTTAATTAAATATAGGACTATTGGAAAACCCGTTTTAATCATAACTTTCACATTTTAGCTCCGTTTTTCGTGAACTTCGCGTTGATGTGATCGTAGCGAAACGTAGATTAGTTTTACAAACATTTTATCTTGATTCAATACTATTGGTGTACTGTTCTAATGATAGGAATGTTTGATTTGCATGAATGCTTTTGGAATGTTGTACGTTGCCGTGTTGGTCGCGTTCAGACGGTGAGGAAAACGTTGGAGACCAAGAACTCTTCGACGACCAGCAGGACCAGCACGAGTTTGCGAACCAAGGCAAGTATGACATGGGCCTTCCTTGATGTCCTATTTCACTTTAAGCAATTACTCATTTGCATGTGTCTAATTTTGATACCCGTAAGGACATCCTAGTGATTGTTATTCTGTTCTTGTCTCCTATGGGTTAAATGCATATGGGTAGATTGCTAGTGCTCTAACTGAACTTGATATACATAATGATGAATGATACTATGGAACAATGAGAGTAACCTGAATTATAACCACTGTTCCATAGGGCGAAAGTGCAAATGACCTTTGTTCATGTTGCTCCCGGCCCTCCATAAGGACTTATCTGTCGGCAAAAGCTGGGACTGACAGTGCAACCGGGAGAGTCATATGGCTCTGACTTTAGTTCAGTAATAGGACCTTTCCTAGCTGGTTAGAGGTTACCTTTTTGGCACAAATGGGGCTTGCCACTTTGGGTATAGGGCTGCCTCTGTTCCTATGAGTATAGCCGCGATGGATTTGTGCCATAGGAAAGGGGAGTCCCTACATCTGCCTGCCAAGGAAACCTAGCAGCCCTAACTTGTTAGGGAAACCTATGAAATGGCTTCATAGTGTACCCTGCCCGCTCACCTTGGTAGTGACATGGGAGTAATTAACCCGGGCATAAGGGGATCACGACTCAGCGGTGAATGTGCACCACCTCTGCTAGAGGGTAACAAACTGTTATAACAGCCATGCTCACGGTTACGAGCGGCCCGGAAAACTCACAGAATAACTGTTTAATTGTTGATGATCATTTAAAGTTGTTCAACGATGATATATGGTACGCCTGACCTTGATATTTGTTCTTATGGGAATTAAATGGGAGTTTAAGCATATCTTGATAATACTTGAGAATAAAAGTTTGACCAATTAAAATGCTAACTGCAGTAAACCAGAGTCTATCCTTTTTGAGCTTCATAACCCCATGTTAGCTTGCTAAGTACGGAATGTACTTACACTTGTTTATCTTCTTTACTTGGATAAAAATCCCGGATGGGTAACAGATGACAACGGGTATGAGGATTTCCCGGAGGATTATTAGGCTTGTGGTCAACCAGTTGACCTTCCCTGTGATGACGGCCACGAGAGTTTATTATCTTTTTATTATTCCGCTGTGATGTATAAGACTAAGTTTTATTATAACTCTGATGTATGAGACACCGTGATGATACTATTTGTAATTTGTCAGCTTGTGTGTGTGATTGTTTCCTAGGGCACACACGAGTTTTGTGCATTCAATTTTATCCTTAAAATTGGGTGTGACAAATTGGTATCAGAGCCGTGTTGACTGTAGGACGCAAGCCTAGTTAGAAAATGGTCGTTTTAGCAGCTTTGCTCCTCTGGTTTCTTGCTTACTGACTTATCCTTGTTATTTTATTAAAACATTTATGCTTTTCATACCTTAATCTATTATTTAAAATTGTTGATTCTAATTTCTATATCACTTTAAATCTATAGATGTCTCATAATCCGAAGACTGCTCGACTCAGCACCGCCGGCTATCGTGCCATGTTCACCCCGCGTGCCCCACCGGCGGAGAGGGAGATTGTGATCATCTCCGACGACGAGGAGATGGCTACACCGACGCCTACACCTACTCCTACACCAGTCGCCATGCCCGTCTATCCTATGGTGGCTACACCTGAGGAGTCGACGGCTACTTCCCCTACACCTGCACCCTCCCCAGCTGCCCCCGTGGAGGACGATGAGATTGGCTGGAAGTGCAAGTACTACTTCAAGCCAGCTCCAGAGACAGCCTACTACCACACTCTCCTCACCCACGTGCTGGACGACTACTTCCCCGACTTGCACGCCTCCATCAGCTACCACTGCGCCGAGTACAAGCACCCACTGGAGGCTACCTTCTGGAAGGTAGAGCTGGTGGTCACCGCATGGAATGATATCATCAATGGACATGAGGTGGAGACTGTCCACAGTGCCCCTGCCAGGAGAGCCCATGCTTTGGATGGCATGGAGGATGCAGCACAGAATGCCTACATCCACTACCATGGTCGTCGCTTCGAGGCCATGAGGGAGGATCGCTTCAGGTTCCTTCCTCGAAATGATCATGAGGGTGTTTGGCAGGTTTTGGCTCCACCAGAGAATGACCCAACTCTGGAGGCAACGGTGCAGCATGTCCACGCTATGCAGGGAGTGGATGATGAGGTCAAAGAAGAACTACGTGCATCTCAGAGGGCGCAGAGACGTCTTCAGAAACAAGTGGATGAACTTCGAGCACAACTGGGACAGCCTTCCATCTACAAGAAGAAGCGCCGTTCCTTCACCATGATTGACACCGCTCCATAGGTGTTAGGTGCCTTGATCTAGATTATCACGTCGTTAGTTTGTGTCCTTATTTAGATGTTTGATTTGTGAACTTGGTTGATTTGGTATTTTGCTTGATTGCTGGAAGTTTGTGGGCATGTCCACAACTTCCTTAGATTGGAACTTTAAATTTAGAATGAAATCTTAATGCAGAAGTATCATTTTATCTCATCTCTGCTGTGCTGATTTCTGGAGCAGCCTGTGTTCTTTATCTGGTAACTCGAAATCTGGGATGATAAAAATTCTGAAATTTTTGTGGAGATAACTAGACCTCTGTATCTTTCAAGTGTCTTTGGAATCACGTCAATAGCTATTCAGGTTTGGGAGATCTAATTGGCACAAGTTGATGTTCCTGCGCTGTCTGGAACTCAGAACAGTATCGGTTTAGCTCTATTTTTGGCTATGTGTGAGTTCGAATCTGTAAAAGTGGTCTTAATGAAAGTTGTAGCTGATGTCCTAAGCTTTCTAACGAATCTTGGTGCACCTCTGTTGGATCTCGGAAACTTGAGTTATAACAGTTTTACTGAACTGCTGAATTTGAATCTTGCCCAAAAAATTTTCAGCATTGTTTCTTATCTCTTGTAAGCTCTCTATAATTGGAAAAAAAATCTCTAAATTTTGCACATTTGTTGGAAAACAGATGGCCGCAAGAGGAGGAAGAGGCAGAGGCCGTGGTCGTGGGCGTGATGCTCTTATGAATCCACCACCGCCACCTGTGACCATGGAGCAGATTTTGGGAATGCAAGCGCAGCTGATGCAAGCTATGATGCAGCGCTTGGACAATGAACCTGCAAGAGGTCCACCGCCTGTCCAGGTTAGAGATAAGCGTGGAGAGTTTATGAAAGGTCGTCCACCGGTGTTCACACATGCCACAGACCCTATGGAGGCCGATGATTGGTTGCGTGCTGTGGAGAAACAACTGAACATAGCACAATGCAACGACCTGGAGAAGGTGTTGTACGCTTCCGGGCAACTCCAAGGAGCTGCTCAGGATTGGTGGGAATCATTCCAGTTTGGACGTCCCAACAATGCTCCTGATATCACTTGGAAGGAATTTAAGGACAGTTTCCGATCATACCATATTCCTGATGGACTAGTGGAACTGAAGCAGGAAGAATTCAGATCTCTCAAGCAAGGATCAATGACTGTGGCGGAATATCGGGACAAGTTCGCACAACTATCTCGCTATGCTCCTAATGATGTGGCAGATGACAAGGATAAGCAACGCCGTTTCCTCAAGGGACTCTATGATGGACTGCAGCTCCAGCTGATGTCTAATACTTATCCTAACTTCCAGTCTTTGGTGAATCGCGCAATCGTGATTGATGATAAGCGCAAGGATATGGAAGCTAAGAAGAGAAGGCTCCAAGGGCAAGCTTCTGGAAGCAACACTCGCCCACGTGCTTATCCCCAGCAAGGTTTCCAGCAGAGGAATCAAGGACCAACTCATCAGGGAAACCGTGGTCAGTATCCTCAGCGGAACCAGTTCCAGCAACGCCCTCAGTATCAGCAACAGTTTGGAAATCAGCATCCTCCGCAACAGACTAGCAATCCTGCAACACACCAGGGAGTGCCTAACAATGCTCCTGTGAAGAGTGGTGCACCCAACAATCCCAATGCCTGTTACCAATGTGGAGAAGTAGGTCACTATGCTCATCAGTGTCCTAAGAAGCAGAACCAGCAAGTACCTCAGAACCAGGCCAACAATCAGAAGTTCAATGCCCGACCACCTCTCACAGCGAAGGTGAACTATGTGTCATCTGATACGGCTCAGGAGACGCCTGAGGTCATGTTGGGTACGTTCAGTGTCAACTCTATTTCTGCTACCGTACTTTTTGATTCTGGTGCTTCGCATTCTTTTATCTCCCAAGCTTTTGTTAGAATGTATAGCATACCTTTGTGTGCCATGAAAAACCCGATACTAGTGAATTCCCCGGGAGGTAGTATGCCCGTTTCTTATTGGAGCCCCTCAACTAGCATTTCCTTAAGGGGGGTAGACTTCAAGGTGAAGCCTATTGTGTTGAGAACAGCAGGAATTGACCTTATCCTGAGGAATAGATTGGATGAAACAACACCGGGCAGTGATTCAGTGTCAGGAGAAATCTGTGGTTGTGACATCACTCAATGGGGATAGAATCTGTGTAGAAGTAGTAGTGCAAGCTCAGCCTACAGCCACAGTGAATCAGCTAGATGGTGAAGTCAATGAACAAGATCGTGTCGTGGAGGAATTCCCGGATGTCTTCCCCGATGACTTGCCAGGTATGCCACCTGACCGAGACATTGAATTCATTATTGAATTATTACCTGGAACAGCACCAATAGCTAAACGTCCATATAGAATGGGAGTTAATGAATTAGAAGAGCTTAAGAAACAACTAAAAGAGTTGCAAGAAAAAGGTTTCATACGCCCCAGTTCTTCCCCGTGGGGGGCACCTGTGATCTTTGTGGATAAGAAGGATGGTAGTCAACGGATGTGTGTGGATTACCGCTCACTTAATGAGGTTACCATCAAGAATAAATACCCTTTGCCTAGGATAGATGATTTGTTTGATCAGTTGAGAGGAGCTCATGTGTTCTCCAAGATTGATCTCCGATCTGGTTATCATCAGCTTAAGATTCGGAACTCGGATATACCCAAGACAGCATTCACTACACGGTATGGATTATATGAGTACACTGTTATGTCTTTTGGATTGACCAATGCACCTGCATACTTCATGTATTTGATGAATAAGGTGTTCATGGAGTTTCTGGATAAATTTGTGGTAGTGTTCATAGATGACATACTAATATTCTCCAAGACTAAGAAGAACATGCGGAACACATAAGGATGGTCTTGCAAAAGCTTAGAGAGCATAAGTTGTACGCTAAGCGGAGCAAGTGTGAGTTTTGGTTAAAGGAAGTCTCTTTTCTGGGTCATGTTGTCTCCAATGGTGGTATAGCAGTGGATACAGGCAAAGTGCAAGATGTACTGAATTGGAAACCACCAACTACTGTAAGTGAGATTCGTAACTTTTTGGGATTGGCTGGTTATTACCGAAGGTTCATTGAAGGTTTTTCCAAGCTAGCCAAGCCTATGACAGCTTTGTTGGAAAAGAATGCTAAGTATGTATGGTCGGATAAATGCCAGGCAAACTTTGAAGAGCTAAAGAAGAGATTGACTACAGCTCCAGTATTAGTTTTGCCCGACTTAAACAAGAACTTCTCTATATATTGTGATGCATCCCGTTTGGGTCTTGGATGTGTGCTTATGCAAGAAGGAAGAGTGGTTGCATATGCATCCAGACAACTAAGGAAGCATGAGTTGAATTATCCTACTCATGACTTGGAGTTGGCAGCTGTGGTTCATGCTTTGAAGATCTGGAGACATTATCTGATTGGACATAAGAGTGATATCTATACTGATCATAAGAGTTTGAAGTATATCTTCACCCAATCAGATCTGAATTTAAGACAACGTCGTTGGTTGGAATTGATCAAAGACTATGATTTGGAAGTACATTATCACCCGGGAAAGGCAAACGTCGTAGCTGATGCACTTAGCAGAAAGAGCTATGCCAATGGAATTTAGACAACACCTATGCCAGCAGAGTTGTGTGCTGAAATGGAGTATCTCAACTTGAGCCTGGTCACTAATGCCATGGAATTGGTGATAGAGCCTACATTGGAACAGGAGATACGCAAAGGACAATTGGAGGATGAAAACTTAAAGAGATAGCAGGGAATGTAGTGCTTGGAAAGGCACCCGGATTCAGAATGGATGAGAATGGAACTCTTTGGTTCGGGAAAAGGATATGTGTACCGGAAGTGAAAGCTATCCAGATGTAATTCTACAAGAGGCCCATGAGTCTGCTTATTCTATACATCCCGGAAGTACCAAGATGTACTTGGATCTCAAAGAAAAGTATTGGTGGTATGGTTTGAAGAGAGATGTGGCAGAATATGTGGCTTTGTGTGACACTTGTCAAAGAGTGAAAGCTGAGCATCAAAGACCTGCAGGGTTACTACAACCAATGAAGATCCCTGAATGGAAATAGGAAGAAGTTGGTATGGATTTTATTGTAGGATTACCCCGCACTCAAAGAGGTTATGATTCAATATGGGTAATAGTGGATCGACTCACCAAGGTCGCTCACTTTTTACCAGTCAAGACTACTTATAATGGTGCAAGATTAGCAGAGTTATACATGGAACGAATAGTGTGCTTACATGGTGTTCCCAAGAAAATTGTGTCGGATAGAGGCACCCAATTTACATCGCAATTCTGGCATAAAGTACATAGATCTTTGGGAACAAAGTTGAATTTCAGTTCTGCTTACCACCCGCAAACCGATGGACAGACTGAAAGGATCAACCAGATTTTGGAAGATATGTTGAGAGCCTGTGCACTCCAGTATGGTGATAGTTGGGATAAGAGTCTGCCTTACGCAGAGTTCTCGTACAACAACAGTTATCAAAAGAGCCTCAAGATGGCACCTTTCGAGGCATTGTATGGACGTAAGTGTAGAACGCCTTTGTTCTGGAATCAGACTGGAGAAACCCAAGTGTTTGGTCCCGATGTCCTTAGAGACGCGGAAGAACAAGTAAGAATGATTAGAGACAATTTGAGAGTGGCTCAGTCTCGACAGAAGAGTTATGCTGATACCCGCAGAAGAGAGCTGACTTTCGAGATTGGTGATTATGTGTACCTGAAAGTGTCACCAATGAGGAGTGTGAGAAGATTCAATATGAAGGAAAGTTAGCCCCAAGGTATATAGGACCTTTTAAGATCCTAGAGAGACGTGGAGAAGTAGCTTATCAGTTGGAATTGCCTGAGAGCTTGTCCGGTGTGCACGACGTGTTCCATGTTTCCTAGTTGAAAAAGTGTCTGAGGGTACCAGAAGAACAAATTCCTTTGGAAGAACTTGTTGTCAAGGAAGATCTTACTTATGAAGAGTACCCGATAAAGATCTTGGAAACTGCCGAAAGAGTTACGAGAAGCCGAAAGAGTAAAGATGTGCAAGGTACAGTGGAATCGTTATACAGAGGATGAGGCTACTTGGGAAAGAGAAGAGGATCTGAGAAAGACTTATCCCCAACTGTTTGAGTAAGCAATCACCCTGAATCTCGAGGTCGAGATTCATCTTAAGGGGGGTAGAATTGTAACACCCTAAAATTTAAATTCTTTTTAAAATAGTAAATTTGATTTAAATATGCAATTATATGTGCAATTCAAATTAGGAAATAATATTTCTTTTATGAAATTAAAAGAAAATACAAGAATAGAAACATGTTGATGCATTCATGCTATTGCATATTTATTTCTGTGATGGGTGGTTTTGTTCAAATGCTAAAAGATTTTAAAAACCTTTTGAAAATGAGTTTGAAAATTTTATTTATAAAAAGAAAAAGGAAATTTCCTTCCATCTCCTCTCCTTCCTCTCATTCGGCCCGCTGGCCCTTTTTTTTTCTTTCCGCGGCCCAGCACCAGCCCCAGCCCAGCTCGCCTCTCCTTTTCCCGCTCGGCCCAGCTACGCGCTAGCAGCCCAACCGAGCCAGCCCTGCCGCGCGCTCCATGCCGGCCCAGCTACGCGCGGCCCAGCAACTGCCGTCGCTGCGAGCCTTCGCCCTGTGCCCAGCCGCTGACTGCCCGGGCCCGCTTGTCGGCGCCGTCTTCACCGCGCGGCTCGGCAACCGCCCGCGCCTGGCGCTGCAGCAACCGCCGCCATGACGCGCGTCGTGGGAGCAGTCCTCCCCGCTCCCCGGCCGCTACAAATAGGAGCCGAGCCCCCCTCGCGCGCCCCTTGCTGCCCCCGCTCCATTTTCGCCTCATTCCCGGCCGCAACTGCCGCACGGAGGAGCTCCGAGGATTGTCGTCCGCCGTTCGCGTCGCCGTCTTCCCCGAGCCACCGTCGACTCCATCCTTCCCCGCTGTGAGCTTCACCGTGGTCCCCTCTCTCTCCCCATGCAGTTCGTTTCGCGTTTCGTGGCTTATAGCGCCCAATCCGCGAGCGCCGTGAGCTCCATGCCGCCGGCCATGGCGCCCGCGCCCCGGCTTTCCCCTCCGGCCGTCTTCTCGACCTGTGCGCGACCCCCTTCTCCCCCCCCCGAGCTCTCGGGTGCCCTCGGTTTCCCATTTGGCGGACCCTAGCCCCCCTAACCGAGCTTGCCGGCGTGATCTATGCCGCCGGCCATGGCTAGCCTCGCCGGTGTTACTGTTCCGGCCGGCCGAACCCCCCCAAGCCGATCCTAGCCGTCCCTCGCGTGATCAACGGCTAGGAATAGAAGATACCCCTTCGCGGGTAGATTTGCTAAAGAGCCCTCCTAGTTTCACCGAATTGAACCCGCAGTCCAAGGCGTATTTCCTCGAGTACGCATTCTCGTTTTGAAAGCGTAAAGTTCACTGTTTAAGTCAAAAGTACGCTTTCAGTATTTACAGAAATGCCATTCGAACTGTTTCGCTTATAAAATTGTCGTTTTAGCTCTGAATTGATCCATTCAAATCGCGTTAGCTTCGTAATTTCATAAGCTACATGTTGGAGCTACTGTTAGTCAAGTTTGGAACTTTTTAATTTCATGATTAGATTTAATTAAATATAGGACTATTGGAAAACCCGTTTTAATCATAACTTTCACATTTTAGCTCCGTTTTTCAAAACGCTAGGCAACCCAAGGTGTAACTCAGAAAACCACCACTGGGAAGAGACTTCACAGGACAAAATCATCAATTGCTTAGGTAACTTAACTTATCTTCCCTCTTAAGATGATATCCAACTTCTAATTCAATCCCTTTCTTGCAGCCATCAATTATTGCATCCCAATCTGCCTTGGGTGCCAAATTGTTGTCCTAGGCATGTGAATCGACATCTATCAACCTCTCATCGGCTAATCCCCCTAAGGAGCCAATTACAATTGAAATAACCGATGCTTTTGATAGACCCAAAATAGCAGAAGATGAGAACCTCTCTACTTCACCTCCTAATGCTACCAAGGTATCTCCTCAAGCCTTTTAATCTAATGTAATCCTCACTCTTCTCTGATCATTCTCCTTTATCAGACACCACCTGAGAAGACATCTGCACAAGAGCAAAAGTCCAACAATCCAATGGTTGACGATGATCCTGTTGGTGCTGATACCCAAACCATTGATTCTTCAACTCAGCAAATAGTCGATGGTAAGAAATTCATATGCTCATTCTTGTCCTTCTATAACAAATATAAACCAAAAACTTCTTGATGCCTACACACTAGCATCAAAAGTCCAAAGCTGATTCAACCAAATGTTGAAAAGATGTTGGCATATCATCGGTTGTTCCTTCTCCTCAGCCATAGTCCCTCTAGAAAAGGTGTTGTGTTCCCCTCACCATTCATCTCATTGTCAACCCAATTGATATTTCTAATAAGATTCCTTTTGTGCATAGGTAGGCACTTAATTCTCTAGCTCTGAGCTACTCCTTCAACTTTAAAGAATACATAGATGAAAGTGAGATTAGCTCATCAGCCATTTCTTCCCAAGAGCCTTTATTAGATGAGACAAAAAATTAGCTAAAACACATGTTGCCAATGCTCGAGAAGAATATAGCCGATTTGGTCTAGGATGCAGACCCAATGAGAAGAATCTTCTTGGCCATCAAGGATAATTTGAACCCAAATCTTGCTGCGGCTTGATACATATATCCAATATTGAAGACCAATCTCCCAAGGTGAAAAGGCTCGAAGAAATCTTATTGACTATGAAGCTCTGATGGCCACAAAGAATTCTAACAAACAAGAAATCAAAGAATAGCATAGCTGATCAACATTTGAAGAATTCTTCTTCCAAATTAAACTAGAACTAAATTAGCTAAGAGTTAGGCATGTTGTGCTTGAAAAAGAACTAGAAAGTGTGAAAGTCACCATTGAATGTCATGAGTCCAACTTGACTCAGATCCCCAATGCTATCAAATAACAGAAGAAACAAGAGATGTTGACCAAAGTTAAGGAGGGCAAGGTCATTCATAGTAATCTTGAGAACATCCCTAGATTAGCCAAAGAAGATAGACAACAAATTGGCAGAAGTTGGGCGCTATTCTGTTGAATGCATTAAAAGAATTCCAAGATGCTCTTAATTTGTAATTTGTATGCCAACACCTGTAACATAATACTTTATGTAAACTCGAATGATAGTCATACTTTTTCTGGTTAATCTATTACACTTCTTGGTTCGGCTAGAAGAGCCGATTTGAAATAGTCGATTCCGGACCTCTGACTTTACTCCGAATTTAATTAAATCCAAAACAGCCCTCCACTATGAAAAACCTTTTGACTTCCTCCTCAGTTATCAATGCCACACTCCCCTCAGTATTAGTGGAGCAACGGTTTCCCCTTCCATTATTATAGTTGCTTCTGCACATCCTGAGATATCTATTGTCCTGCCTTTGTGGCTATAAATACCACCAAGGGCTTTGACCTCAAACACATCTACATTTGCAGCTGCTGCTCATCCTCTTGCGTCCTTCCATCTTCATAGACCCTGTAGCAATTTCCTCTTCTCCTCCCCAAGATCTAACAACATATGATGGCAGGCGAGGACAACCGTGGTAAGCGTGTGGCAAAAGATCTCCCGAAGGAGGAGATGCTAGTGAGCCAGCGGCCCCGCCGCATGAGGTAGGACCAAAAGACTCTTGCTCCTATCAATAGATCACCTTCTAATGTGTCTATAGGTTTGTCTTGAACAAACAAGCTTCCTCCTCCTCCCCGGGGCCGGTGAGCCCCTACCAATGCCTACATCCACTGCCATCCCTATGCTTAGATTCGTCATCAGAATCCTCAACTTCCTACACCAGGGATGACACCCGGTGCTTCCTCCAAGAATGGAGGGTGGCCAAGGATCGTTACTCCAAGACAACTTAGGAGAATGGTTAGCTTGAGATCCACCTCAAGGCCTTTGAAGCTGCCCTCCTCGCCATCGAGGAAGAAAACCAATGCCGCCTAGGCGTGGTTGGCTGAGTCTGACGCCATTGTGGCAGGTAGATGGATTCCAAAAAACCTCTGTTCTTATTTTCTCTACCTTTGTCTTGATAGTTTCTTTGTTTCTGTGATTACTAGCCCGAACAGTGTAGTCGGCGAACGCCGGCTACAGCGGCCGTCAACACCCGCAGCCCCTTACTCATCAATCGCCTACATGACGTCCTGGTGCGCACCTAGGAGATCGCCCTCCACAGCGTCCGCCACAGCATGGCAGTGGCCCTAGCCACAACGTAGGTCCAGATAGGGCAAAAGCTTCACACCATGGAGCTAGGCTTCCCAATGTCCGATGACCCTGACTTGCACAAGGAGTTGATCGAGGACTTCGATGATGCGACTGAGGCCATCGTAGACATTACATCCACCCAGGATGTGATTAATAAAGTTTTTGATTAGTTTGTGCTAGGAACAAACTATCAATGAATAAAATTTATGCTTCTCTTTATGAATGCATTTTTGAATCTGCTGAAATATAAATCTGATTGTCTTTATGTGTGTTTTTGCTCTATAGGCAATACATATCGTATCGGCTTTCCCCTTAGGGCTCATTTTTGAACTAAAGGTGATACCCTCCTAGTACCGGCTATTAGAGCCGATGACCAAACAAATCGGCTATCAAGTACTAATCCAAATGCTAGGATAATACTTCTTTAGGAATTTTCCATTGATTGCTCTATCAAATTCCTCTTCTCCTTCTAGCATTTCCAAAATATAAGCATTACCAGACGCACAACGTTTAATCCAATAAGGACCTTCCCAATTAGGTAACCATTTGCCAAACCTGCAGTCTTTAGACCCAATTGGTAATCTTACTTTCCAAACTAACTCTCCTTCGCAAAATTGTTTATTCTTAACCTTTTTATTATAATGCCATGCAACCCTTAATTTATTGGCCTCAATATTTTTAAGAGCGCCCAACCAATGACAACTTAAGTCCTCCAAATCATCCATCATAAAGTGTTTATAGACTTTGGCTATCAAATCATTTTGCAATGTAACATGTCTTGATCCAGTCTGAATCTCCCAAGGAAGAACTGCATTATGCCCATATACTAACTCATAAGGTGATGATTTAATCAATCCATTGCAAGCCATCCTATATGCACACAATGCTTCATTAAGTGTTAGGTACCACTTCCTTGGTTGCTCTTCAATTTTCTTCTTAATCAACTTAATCAAAATTTGATTGGATGCCTCTGCCTGGCCATTAGCTTGAGCATAATAAGGAGAAGAATTTAGTAATTTAATTCCCATACTGGCAGCAAAATCTCTGAATTCCTCTGATGTGAACATTGTCCCTTAATTAGGAGTAATCGTTTGAGGAATCTCAAAATGATAAACAATATGCTCCCTAACAAAATCAACCATATTCTTGGAAGTTACTATTTTCAAAAGAATTGCCTCAACCCACTTGGTAAAATAATATGTTGCTACCAATAAAAACTTGTGCCCTCTACTTGAAGGTGGAAAAATCTGACCAATCAAATCAATTCCCCAGCCTCAGAATGGCCATGGCTTAATTATTGGGTTCATAGCTGATGCAGGTGATTTTTGAACATTACCAAAACACTGACAACCCTAACACCCCTTGTAATATTCAAAACAATCTTCTAATATTGTTGGCCAGAAATATCCAGACTTGCGAATAACCCATTTCATTTTATAAGCCAATTGATGAGCTCTGCATATTCCTTCAAATACTTCTCCTACCAATACTCTTACTTCTTCTTGACTTAAACATTTAAGCAAAACCTCATCGACTATTTTATAATACAATTGATTATCTAGCAAAGCATACTTAGTCGATTTATATCTCAATTTTCTAGTAACCTTCTATGATGGATTCTTGAGGTAATTGACAATTTGAACTCTCCAATCATTAGCCAAGGTCTCACTACTTAAGATTTCATGGAACACTCGATAGCCTGACGCATTCTGAGCTAACCAATTGGCCTCTTGATTCTGTGCTCTCGGAATATGCTGAAGAGAAGTAAGGGGAAACCCCTCAAGTAACTTTCGACATTCATCATAGTAACCCCTCAGAATATCATCTTTACATTTATACAGGCTGATGAATTGATTAATAACTAACTGTGAATCTCCAAATATTTCAATTGACTCGGCCTTTACTTCCTGAATAAGTTGAAGTCCCTTAAGAATAGCTTCATACTATGCTTGATTATTGGTGGTCATTGGTTTGCTTTGAAAGGCCAACTCAAAACTTGCCCCCCGAGGTGAAATAAAAACAATACCAATGCAACCCCCTTGCTTACATGATGATCCATCAAAGAATAATGTCCAAGGCATAGGTTCCACATAGACGATGCTTGGTTTATGATGTTGAGTAATAAAATCATCCATCACTTGCCCTTTGATTACTTTAGCCAATTCATACCTCAAATCAAATTATGATAATGCAAGAATCCACTTTCCCATTCTCCCATTTAATATCGGCATTGACAACATGTGTTTGATCACATCAGCTTTACACACAACTGTACACTCAGCCGATAATAAATAATGTCGTAACTTAGTGCAGGAGAAATATAAGCATAAACATAACTTTTCAATAAGAGAATATCTTGTTTTTAGATCCAGAAGTCTTCTACTCAAATAGAAAACAACCCGTTACTTTCCTTCAAACTCGTGCATCAATGCCGACCCAATCGTTTGGCTATCGGCCAACACATACAACTTAAAAGGCTTACCTTGCTGAGGAGGAACCAGCATAGGTGGAGATTTCATATACTCTTTTATCTCCTCAAATGCTTTTTATTGTATGTCACTCCATTTAAATTCTTGATCATTTTCAACTTCAACAAAGGAGAAAACAATAGAATCCTTTCTGACATTTGAAACAAACCTTCTAATGAAATTAATCTTACCAAGCAGAGATTGTAATTTTGTTTTATTAGTTGGAGGTATTGCCTCATCAATTGCTTTCATACTTTTCTAACAAATCTCAATTCCTCTCTCATGGACCATAATACCTAAAAATTATCTAGCTAACACTCCAAATGTACACTTATTAGGATTCGCCTTTAAACCATGCTTTCTTGTGCACTCCAAAGTCTCCCGTAGATCAGCCAGATGTTCTTTGTACCCTTTGGATTTCACCACCACATCATTAATATAGATTTCAAGAATCTTGCCGATCAACTTATGGAAAATATAATTCATTGCCCTCTAATAAGTTGCACCAGCATTCTCCAATCCAAAAGTTATCACAACCCATTCAAATAAGCTGATTGCACTAGGGCACCTAAAGGCTATTTTTGCTATGTCTTCTTCAGCCATAAAAATTTGATTATAACTTGCATTACCATCCATAAAACTAATTACCTTGTGCCTAGCCGCTACATCTACCAATATATCGGCTATTGGCATCGGATAAGCATCCATCGGTGTAGCCTTATTCAAATCTCTAAAATCAATATAGACTCTTAACTTCCCATTTTTCTTATACATGGGAACTACACTCGATATCCACTCTGCATATCAGTAAGGTCGGATAAATTTTGCTTCAATAGTCTTTCAGTCTCCTTAATGTCATCAAGAACATTCGGATTAAATCTCCTCGAAGCTTGTATAAATGGCTGATATCCAGGTTTGATTGGCAACCGATGTTCAACAATTGATCGATCTAAGCCAGGCATTTCATAATATTGCCAAACAAAACAATCTTTAAATTCCTTTAACAAATCTATCAATTCTTGTTTATACTTAGGATCCAATTTAGCACTTAAATACATCGGCCTAGGCCTATCTCCAAGACCAATATCTATTTCTTCTAACTCATTGGCCGGCGTAAAGCCATGTCCTAGTTTACCATCTGTTCCATCTATTGGATTATCCATTAAAACAAACTTTTAGAGCCGATTGCTCAGATTGGCTATTGGCCTTCATCATTAATTCTAATGAAGTCTCCTTCCCATTGCTTGCTAGAAAAACACTCAAAATCTTCTAGTTCCCAATACATTGGATCAGCTGTTGCTATACTCATAAAATCATCAGCATGAACTAGCTCAACATTGTCTCCATGCCATTGAATCAAGAATTGATGCATAGTCGATGGTTCACAACAATTGACATCAATCCAATCATGACCAAGGAGTAAACTATAAGAACCCTTTCCATCAATGACAAAGAATGTAGTGAGCAAAGTCTTACTTCCAATTGTTAATTCAACATTTATTGACCCCTTGGTCTTGGACACATTACCCCAAAATCTTTAAGCATCATGTTAGTCTCAATTAGATCTTCTGGTCATTTACCAAGCTTGCAAAAAGTAGTATAAGACATCAAATTAACAGAAGCACCTCAATCAACCAATATTTTACTCATTGGCTTCCCATCAACAAAACCTTTCACATATAAAGCCTTCAAATACCAATGCTTAATTGGTCTATCAAATATAGCATGTTGTATCAATGTCAACTGGGCTGCCATCTCTTCATACTCTAATTCATCAAAATCCAAATAAACTTCTTGATATGCTGGAGCTTTAAATTCAAATGGTAAAAGGAAAGTCATTTGAATATTAGCTGATAGTTGACCCTTATAGGCTGTTTGTTTAGCATGCCATACTTGTGGTTTACTAGATTTATGAGCCTGTTCTAATTCTCTGTTCCATAGGTGTTGTACTCTTCTCTTCTGACTTCTTGTTAAACCTCCTAGACACCACTGTCCTTCCTGCCAAACATACTCTTCATCATCTTCTTCTTCATAATTGGCCCAGTTCTGATCAACAACTCGCTTTCCAAGTCGATCATGAATTCTTCTATTTTTAAGTGCCGATCCACATCATTACATTGGTATTCAATTCGATCATGGATAGACCGGTGGTTGACATGAAATTGCCTAAACTCCCAATATTGTTCGCTACATTTTGGGCAATTATTTCTAGTAGGCAATCTCAAACCTTCATTCCAACAATGTCTGAAGAAAAGGCAATTCCAATGTGACTCAGCTTGTTCTCTTCCATATCTCTCTTCTTCTTGTTGATGTTGATATTCCTTCTCTTCTAACTAGCACTGATAAACTTTCTACCTCTGCCATTGACATTTATTCAACAAAATTTGAGATGTAACACATGGTCTCATTGCACCATCTTTTGACTTTTCTCCCTCCTCATATCGGCTCTTTTGTTGGTCACGATGCCTTTTAGTTTCTTTATATTCATCAGCCGATATTTGCATCTCCAGATCAACTGTTCTAGTTTCTCTTGCCCTGGCTGATGTTAAAACTTTAGCTTTCCCTTTGAACAACTTAGCATCTACAATGTTCTAATCCTTTGGGAAAGGATTGTCAGCAACTTTTATTTTTTGAGTTGTATCAAATTTAAGCTTCCCTTGTTGAATAGCCCTCTAAATATGCTGCCAAAAAATCCTGCAATCATTAGTAGTATGAGAAGTAGTGTTATGGTACTTGTAGAACTTCTTATTCTTAAACTGATCAGGAGGTAATGTAACATGATTGGCAAGCAGTTTAATCTGTCCCTTCTCAAGCAAGAAATAAAAAAGTTTGTCTGCTTTTGTAACATCAAAATCATAACTTTCTTCAACTTCTTTTCCCCAAGGATTTAGAATCATTACTATCTTTTAACCCCAATTCCATTCAGCTGTGGTAATTTCCTCATCATCATCATCATCATCGACTAAATATGGATTATAAGCTTCAACAATTGCAGCATTCTTCTAGAATTGGGTATCTCTGCGCATATTCTGGAATTGGCTATTAAGTGTTGCCACCCATTGAGCCAATTGACCTAAATTGTCAAATTCTTGCCCAAGCAACTTTTCTCTCCATGTCGGTAATATTCCTTGAATGGCCAACGCAGCTAGCTGATCATCAGTCAAATTCAACAAAAAGCATAAGTTTCTTGTTTCTCGGAACCTCTGAAGGAACTCAGCACCGATTCATTAGCCCTTTTCTTTATAGTTGTCAAATCTATAATCTTTCTTTCCCCTGTCCTAGTGTAGAAATATGTATAAAATTTATTTTCAAGATCACTCCAATTGGCAATAGAATTAACCGCTAGTGATGAAAACCAAGTGAAAGCTGGTCCTAACAGGGACAAAGAGAAGAAACGAACTCGATGTTCTTCTTCAACATAGGCTTCACCCAACTGAGTAAGATATCAACTGACATATTCTATTATACTTGTGCTATCTTGACTAGTGAACTTAGAAAATTCTGAAAGCCTATAATTCATAGGAAGGGCCACTAAATCATACCACTCTGGATATGGATATTTGTACGAAAAGGTTTGCCCTTTTTGTTTTAAACCAAACTGATTTTTCATCATTTCGGTTACACTAAGCAACAAATCATCAGTATTTGAGTTTGAATTTCTTAGCAATTATTGACCCATCTGTAGATTGAAATTCTGAGTGCCTTGATATCCTAGATTTGGAATCATATTGAGGGTATTATAATCTGAACCATAGTAATATCCTTAGGGAATATCTGTCTATCGAGCCCCTTGTTGATTTACTGTTTGAAATCTTTAATTGAATACATTAGGATCTATATCTCTATGAATCCTTTGAACCGATGGTGCTATTTTTTGAGACGATAGTGGTATTTGGCCTGATGTACCAAAATTAACCATCTAATTCTGAACTTGCCTTGTCAGCTATAGCACATGCTGCACTGATGATCCAGGATTATATTGCATTGCATTAATAGTAGCACCCTAAATCTACTCCGATGAATTTTGAATTGCCTGGGCATCATCACTCTTAGCTGGTGCTGCTTCTTGATGGCTAGTACCGGCTTGATTAGTCCCCTAAGTCGACGGATGTGGAATATTGTAATAAGCTAATCCAACCTGATCAAGTGGAAATCCATGAAACACCTCCTTCATGGTATTGTGGAATGTATTCAAGAAAGCTGTATTATGATTCAGTATTGCATCATGAACAAATTTGTTGATAGCTTCTATAAAGAAACGTCTATCATCAGCTTCATTTGTATCTAACTATCCATGCATCAAAACTCTTGGCAGTGGATATTTCAGAATAACTTTATTGTCACGTGTTTTGGTGTATGACAACAAGCACTTCTTCTCAAACTCCTCTATAGCTTTACCGGTGACATCTTTATCCTCATCAGGTAAGTCTACATAAGGCACCATAAGAATGTCCTTATTGTTGTGAATTGCCATGATGATTATGGTCCCACCAGGCATGTCAAAAATTGTGTTGACACAAAAATCTGGCGATGTGATCAACATAGCAAGCCGAAAGATCTGAGTGGAATAAGACCCAATGATGTGCTCATCAATTTGACCTGCAACTGACAAGGAGAGAAAATCTTATCAGTAATTTAAGGTGGAACATGTCGGTGTTGCACCAAATAGTTCCAAATGTGTGGCTAGATAGCCGATTTAATGTAGCTATTGACTAAATACCGATATACAGCATATTCATGAAATGAGGATCTTTAAATCAAGAACTATTGGCTAATATTAAACGATAATGATACAAATCAAAATAATCAATGCTCATGGGACATCAGAAAGCATCATCGACTAAATGGAACATGATCGATATGAAGCGTCGAGCCGATAAGTTTGATGAAAAGAGTATAACATGCGAACAAATCGACTGTGTAATATAAATGAATCTACAAATAGTTTGAATCTAATCTATTGTCATCAACGGTGAGGTTCAACCGGATTGATGCAGCTATGATAATGATAACAAACTAATGCCAAAGAATTTATAAAACCATCTATACATTGACAAATTCATGAAAACATGCTATATGCGTGGGAGTATAGGCCAATTAGCTAAAATAGCCAATGTAGTCATAGCAAACAAACAAAGTATATATCTTGATCATGAACAAGACCACTAATCAATAACTTCCAATCTAAAGTCTTACCAGTGAGGTTCGACTGGATCGATGCAGCTATGGTAGTGTCATTAGATTAGATCTCATTAACTAGTGAGCTTATTCAAAATTGAAACATGTCTTTGAATGCATACTATGTTTGATTGGAATAGAGATAAATCAGTCGATCTAGCGGAATTAAGCCATCAATTTTAAGATTTAAAGCATGACCAGATCAAAGGACGACCAATTAAGATAATATGATGCCGATCTATCTCTATCTCAATTAGATGATTTGTTATAATTAGTCAAACATCAATTATTACAAGATCGATAATTGGTGAATCAACCAAAGACAACAAGGAAAATCTTACTAATCTTAGCACATTCGATAACTGGTGACATTGTATTAAACAACAATTTATTTAATACAAGATCGATAACTTTGATCTATATTATGATTTGTAAGAGATCAATCAGCTAATGCAGCCTTACAAACTATGATACAAATTGATAACTAACTTATATTATGGCCCACAAAAGATCAATCAGCTGATGCAACTTTACAAGAACAATATAAGTCATGACGATACTCACAAGCAAGCTGAAGGTCGATCAGTCAATGCAGCCCTATTTGCTGAAGAACTCACCGAGATCTATGGTACTCCTACTCCTAATGCGATGGGAAAGCTAGAAAGATTGTATTGATTGTGTGTTTGTCCTTCTTACAATAACCAGGGTCTAATATTTATACCCGAAACCTAAACATGAATCCTACTCAAATATGACTCATTACAATTCTTGGAATAAAATAAAATTTTCTAATTTAATAATAACTTGGACCCTAATTTTCCTTATTTGTAGAGTCCAACACATCTTCCTGGTGCCATTCAAACATAGTGCATTGACACCATTTGCTAACATCATAAAATAGCCAATTCTAACATCACATCTAAATCAGCTGATTTCGATTCACATCTAATCGATTCCTTGATGACATAATCCTAGAAGCTTTGAGTTTCTGTGTTTTTCTTCCCAAATTTTAGTGTAAATAGATGATGAAAACCCCTATTCCCACCTAAATGACTTTGAGCAAACCTATGCATGCCTACACATAGCAGGCTTATCAGACAAAACCTTACGATGGAAGCCTTTTCCCTTCTCTTTGATGGGAAAAGCTAAATGTTGGTATAATCTCACCATTGGGAGTTGACAAGGAGATTGGGAAGCCCTGTGTTCTAGCTTTTGCTTACAATTCTTTCCCATCTCTAGGGTAATTAGACTTTGTTCAGAGGTTCTATCTTTTAAACAAAAGAAAAAAGAATCTCTAGGCACGGCATGGGAACGCTTTAATACTCTAATTAATACTGGCCCTAACCTTACCATTCAAGACCCTATTCTTGTTCAATACTTCTATATGGGTCTTGATAGGAAAACCTTGAGGCATCTTAATACGGCTTTGGGAGGCTCATTCTTGCATGTCTTCGCCAATTCAAGGCGAAGCGTTCTTACAAAAATCTTAGAGAACATCCCTAAACAAGTAGAAGAGAAGCCATTAGAGGAAGAATCCTAGATAGCTGAACCAGAATCCTTACTAGACCCATCACAAACTTCAACTGTCCCAGATCCCAAACCACAAGAAAAGGGGAAAACTCTAAGACCCTGTAAGTCTAGGAAATCATCATTTCATGAAGAACCTTTAGACCCTTCTAAGGAAGCTTTCCTTAAAAAGACTACAAAAGAGCTAGTGTCTATTATAAGCAATGAATGGTTAGAAGATTTAGAGCTTTCCTCTAATGTGATTCTCTTAGATTCACCTTCTATATCCATTTGTTGCCAAATTAACAAAGCTCCTTTCGATGCCCTTTATAATCCAGTTGTGGGTGTTAATATCATGTTTGCATCTTTTGCTCATGGTTTATTGAAACACATGCCATTGACCCCAACAACAAAGTTATTGAAAAGTCTTTTAGGACACATTCTCCCATGTTTGTGAATTTTGTATGTCCTCCCTATCTAGGTAAACGGAAATAAAGTTCATCTGAGCTTCTATATCTATGATATCATAGAGTTCAAGCTGTTGATAGGACAACCAATTGAAAGTCTTATCCAAGAAGGAGAAATAGATAAGTTGAATATAAGACTCGGGAAAAATTTTAAGCTTTCTATACCCATTACTCCTTCTCTAAATGCTAAGACTGAGCCAATTCTCGAGGAAGACCCAATGGAATAGGTTAAGGTTGCATCTCTTGATTACTTGATCAAACCCAACTTTGAAGATGATGCCCAGTTCTTTGTCAAAGAGGAAGACAAAAATCCCATAGAGCCTGAACCTTTAGACGAATTGCTAGAACCATCGAAGCCCACCATTGAGCTTAAACCCCTGCCTTCTAGTCTTAGATATGCTTTTCTCAATAATGATTAGGATTCTCCTATGATCATAAGTGATAAACTTTCTCAAGAAGAATCCCTACACTTGCTAACCATCTTAGAAAAGCATCATTCTGCCTTTGGCTATTCACTCCAAGACCTTAAGGGTATCAACCCTGCTCTTTGCACCCATCACATCCCTACAAATCTTGACTCTATACCTTCTAGGAAGCCACAATGTAGGCTTAATAATGCGGTGAGAGAGGTTGTTAAGAAAGAGGTTTCAAAACTCTTACATGCTTGGATCATCTATCATATGCCGCATAGTGAGTGGGTAAGCCCTGTTCAAGTTGTGCCTAAAAAGAGAGGCATGACTATAGTTAAAAATGAAAAAAATGAATTAATCCCCCAAAGAACTATCATTGGATGGCGGATGTGCATAGATTACCAAAAGCTTGACAAGGCAACAAAGAAGGATCACTTTTTGTTGCCCTTCATTGATGAAATGTTGGAGCGACTAACAAATCACTCTTTCTTCTATTTCCTTAATGGGTATTCAGGTTATCATCAGATTCCGATTCATCCAGATGACCAAAGCAAAACCACCTTTACATGTCCATATGGAACTTATGCTTACCGTAGAATATCTTTTGGATTATGTAATGCTCTAGCTTCTTTTCAAAGATGCATGATGTCTATATTTTCTGATATGATTGAAAAAATCATGGAAGTTTTCATGGATGATTTTTCTATTTATAAAAAAACTTTTGATGATTGTCTTGAAAATTTAGACAAGGTTTTGCAAAGATGTGAAGAAAAGCACTTAGTCCTTAATTGGGAAAAATATTATTGCATGGTTATAGAAGGAATAGTTCTTGGACACTTGGTGTCCGAATGAGGGATTGAGGTAGATAGAGCTAAAATTGCAGTAATTGAACATTTACCACCTCCCATAATATTACAGGGATTCGCAATTTTCTTGGTCATGCAGGGTTTTACCGTTGCTTTATAAAAGATTTTTTTTTCATATTGTTAGACCACTTACAAATCTTTTGGCTAAGGATGTTCCCTTTGAATTTGATGATTCATGCTTAAAATCTTTTAACATTCTTAAGAAAGCACTCATCTCTGTGCTGATCATTCAACAACCTGATTGGTCACTACCTTTTAAAATTATATGTGATGCTAGTGATTATGCTATGGGGGTAGTTTTGGGACAAACCAGAGATAAAAAGCATCATGCAATTGCTTATGCTAGCAAAACTTTGACAAGACCTCAACTTAATTATGCAACAACTAAAAAATAACTCTTGGCTATTGGTTTTGCTATTCATAAGTTTAGATCTTACTTAGTAGGAGCTAAGGTGATTGTTTATGCTGATCATGCTGCCTTAAAATACCTACTCACAAAGAAAGATGCTAAACCTATACTTATAAGATAGATCTTATTACTCCAAGAATTTGATTTGGAAATAAAAGATAAAAAGGGAGTAGAAAGTTCTGTTGCCGATCACTTGTCCAGAATGTAGTTTAAGAATTCATAGGAAATGTCGATCAATGATTCGTTGTGTGACAACATGCTCTTTAAGGTCACAAAATCTAATCCCTAGTACACAAATATTGTTAATTTTATGGTTATAGGTTATGTACCACCAAGGGAGAACAAAAGGAAGCTCATCTATGAAAGTCATCTCCACATATGAGATGAACCATACCTCTTTAGAGTCTGCTCTGATGACCTGCTTAGAAGATGTGTACTACTAGAAGAAGACATCAAGATCATCGAACGATGCCACACATCACCATATGGAGGACATTATGGTGCATTCCACACTCATTCAAAGATCTAGCAAAGTGGATTCTTCTGGTCAACCATGTATGAAGACACGAAGGACTTCATCCAGAGATGTGGAGCATGTTAGAGGCATGGGAATATCAATTCAAGAGGTACCATGCCACTCACCAACAACCTCCAGATCAAGCTCTTCGATGTCTGGGAAGTAATTACATGGGATTGTTTCTAAAATCGAAGAACTATGAATACATCTTGGTGGTAGTTAACTATGTCTTGAAGTGGGTTGAAGCCATGCCATGCAAAGCTACTAATGCAAAGAACTCCAAGAAAATGTTTGAAGAAACAATATTTCCAAGATTTAGAGTTCCAATGATGGTGATTAGTGATGGAAGAACTCACTTTACTAACAAGAATTTTCATTATTACTTGTCAAAGTATGGAATCCATCACAATGTCACTACTCCATATCACCCTCAGACAAGTGGCCAAACAGAAACATCAAATAAACAAATCAAGAACATTATACAAAAGACGGTCAATGAGATGGGGACTGTATGGAAAGATCGAGTACCCGATGCACTATGGGTTTATAGAATAGCCTATAAAACACCACATGGGATGTCATCATACCAACTGTTCTACAAAAAGACCTATCATCTACCTATTGAGCTAGAATTCAAAGCTCACTAGGCTATCAAGCGATGGAACATGGACTTTGAAGCTGTAGGAACTAAGAGGAAGATGCATGTCTCTAAGCTTGATGAATGGCGTGAAAAATATATCATAACGCCAAAATATACAAGTAGAGAATGAAGAGATGGCAAGACAAGATGATCAATAAGAAGGAGTTCACCCTTAGAGATAAGGTATTACTTTTTAATTCTAGGGTTAAATTATTCAGGCACGGAAAACTTTGGAGCAAATGGGAAGGACCATTTAAGGTGATAAGCACATCATCGCATGGAGCGGTAACACTTCAAAATGATGAAGGTACGTTATTCAAGGTAAATGGTCACCGTCTTAAGATCTTTCTCAAACCTAAAAAACCACCTAAGGATTTGGATCAGGTAGATTTCTTGATTTTACCATAGATTTACACCATTGTCATCCTCCTTACGGTTCATAGCGAATACATATACTTTTTAAGATTAGATAGAGTTTAGAAATCGATGTGAGAAAAATCACCACAAGAAGATGACATGTGGGTCGACTGGCCCCACCTAGAGGCTGCTTGGCCTGCTATCATCCCCTCTCACACCCGGTCAACTCTGTCTTGTCTTCTAGATCCTTCCTTGTTAGAATCTCATAGTTTTTTGCCGCATTCGCATATTCTTTCAATATGAGACCCTTAGGGATAGATCTTGACCCCTGCTACAAGGTGTTCCCCCTATATAACCAAGCTCCTACCTACCTCCATAGCCATCCCATCAAAGCCTTCCCTCTCCAACAGTAGCAAAGCTCTCCTCCTCTCTCGTCCCCTACGATTTTGATCTTAGCAAGAAGCCCGACGTGCTTGTGCTGACCATCATTCCTCTAGAAGTTACCCCAATTTGCTCAAGCCAATCTTACTTTGCCTAAGCCATCCGTCATCCGGTGATCGCTCCTCTGCCACCACACCCACTTCTTGAAGACAAGCCAGGCCAACAAGAGCCTCTTCTAGATGTCCAGAAGCTGATCAAGGTGACAAAGGAGATCAACCTCCTTCATCCAAAGGGACACGAGATGCTGACCAGAGTAAAGACCAATAAGATTGGAGATGCACATGTGCAAAATATAAATTGGTCACCCCTCATACCACCATTGATGGAGTCTAGGCTATGGTGAATCAGATCAAGGTTGTTCCCCCGAATGAGAGGAAAAGGAAGGTACCATCACCACCTATTTAAGAGGTTGAGAAGTGTCCAAGGATGACTATTGCCATCTTAGAGAAAAAGATTGAAGACCTCTCTGATGTTATCTATACCTTAGAGCAAAGGATCAACAAAGAACATGTTTATTGTAAGAGCCCACAACATGATCTTAATGCTTTAAATCATTTTGTTGCTAAGATGAGGAAGTAAGAATTAGATAGTCGATGGTAAGGCATGAGTGTTAGGTCAAGTATTTAAAAATAGTATGTTTAGGTTATTCTCTTAGCTCAGATTGTTAGAGTGATTGAAGTTTGTATTTAGGTTGGTTTGCGTAATAAAGTGCCTTATGATATATTAATGGAGTCTTATTATTATTATCTACTCTCTATTTCTTTTGGATATGTGTTTTGTCTCCACATGTTGTGCATAAAGGTATATAGGAAAACAAGTGTTGTAACACCCTAGTGTTAAGCATTTCATTTGGCACTTGCATTTCATGAGGACAAGCATCATCCAAGCATTCATGAGCATGAGCATATGAAGTTCATTTCATTTCACCTTACTTTTATCATGTGTGATGTTGATTATATACATGCATATGCTTATGATCATGTGTGACCAATGCAAGAGATGGTTGTGAGGTCACAAAAGCACCATAGACACATCTAGGATGAAAAATGGAACAATGTTTGTATTCATGACATGGTCCAATTTTGCTTCTAAGTCATAGTTTTCTCAAAATTTTATTTCTCATGATACGACTTTGACTAGAGTTAAACTATAGTCAAGATTGTTTGCATGATAGTGCACCCTTAATAAAAGTTGTAGTTCTTGAAATGGGTAACAAACTTTATTTAAGGGTCATGAGCAAATTCAGTGCCTAACATGGCCAAACAGGGCCCATGAGGACCAATCAAATGTTGTTTTTAGACTAGGAAAATTTTGCCAAGTCAAAACTGTTTTCTAGTTTCAAGGTGCACCACTTTGGTGCATTGTAACCTGCAAACCATGGTGAATTAGATCATACACCCTAAAGCAAATTTGTAGATCACAGTTTTCACAAACTCACCAAGGATTAGGAGGTAATTAGGTGCAAAGTCAGCCCGTTAGTCAGCCTGAATTGGCCCATCGCTGCACCATGGTGGTCGACCATGTCCAGGCCACACACGCCACATGGTGGCCATATGCTGGCACCAGCCTGCCTAGTCGAGCCAAAAGGGGGCACACTCGGGCATTCACTCCCTCATGTTCTCACTCGTGCTCTCCCACTTCTTTCTCATCACACATAGCACTGAGGCAGTGCAAAGCAAAGCGCCGTGCCACCACCGCATCATCATCAGCCAAGCGCGCCACCACTGCTACACCGTCACTCAATCCACCTCACATGTAGCTCCATCATGATCTACTCCACCTGCCCCCACCCCAAGTAGATAGCGCCACTAGATGAGCACCGGTAAGGCCACATTGCCACGCCACCATCGCTGCCATGGCCACAGTGCACCGCTAAGCACGAGCTCGCCCATGGCCTGCCACAACCCGTGCATCCATGCTCTCTCTCCCTCATCTAGTCTTCACCATAGGTCCTAGAAGCTAGAGCTACTGTCCTTTTAACCACTATCGGTCGACGTCAGTCGACGTGGGATGTCGAGTAGGCCACGATGATGAAGACGCTACCGCTGGTGAGCTTGCCGTTGGCATGCTCCGGCCGGTCAGTGCCATCCTCCGCTCCAGTCTCGCTGACGCATGGGCCCGTTGACCCACGGGGCCCAACTGTCAGTCAAGGTTTTGAATTTTTCTTTATTTATTTTTTCTAGATTTTGTTGCAAACTTCAAAAATTCATAACTAGATCTAGGAATGTCCAAATTGAGTGAACCAAATTTTGTTAGATTCATCATGAAGTTTACTATTTGATAAAAATGTACAACCTATTGTTTGGTGTATTTTTTTGGGGGAATTAAATCAAGCTAGATCAGTGCTTTTAAATTAGTTTCTATCTAGTAAAATGCATAACTTGAGCTAGAGAAGTGCTAACAATATGATTCCAATTTTGTTGGTCATGTCTTGACAGTCTCTAGCTAGGAAAAATACTAAACCTACAGTCGCATACTTGAAATATGGTCTTACTATTTAACCTAAATTAACTGCTAGTTTCTGGTGAAATTAATTGGGGTAAATATACATAAATTATGATCATGCAAATTTTTACACAGTGTTCTTGTGCTAAAAGGAAAGTAAGAAAAATATAAAATCTGTTGTTTGACAGTTTTCACTAGGTTAAACAATTTTTGCCAAAATAAGCCTATGCAACTTGTCATTTTTGTAGAGGTGACTATACTTATCCAAATGAAATGAAATTTGTACTTTACACTATTGGGGTCATGTGTAGGCCGCTGTAATTTTCTTAGGATTTATTGAGCACTAGAAATATTTACCCTTAAATCACCTTATTATATAAGGAAATTAATAAATGCATGTAAATAAGTTATTGGGCTTAACCATGATGTTTTCTATAGTGCTTGTAATGCATATGGTCTGTTGGTATTGGTAGTTATGCTCAAAGTTAACTGGTTATAGGTAGCTAGTCAATTATTGCTCTATAATTCAACTAGATGGCTACATGTGTAGTTTCTGGTGTGGTGACAATTTTGTGATGATAATGATCTCTTCTATGAAACTTGTTAATAATAAAGTTGTAGATAACTTACTCATATGTATTGTCCTAAAATTTCATAGTTATAAGCTAAAGGGTTTGAGAGTTATAGCTTCTAGAATTCTGCTAGCAGAGTTGCTTATTCTCTGGACAGATCTGAAAGATTGAATTGTTTGACCTAGATAACTATTGAATAACCTTATGATGATCTTAATAAAGTTATAGATAATTTTATAAGCTTTCTAGAAAGTCTAAGATCATATTATTTGAATGTGTAAAACTCTCGTTATGGCCAAAACAAGTGGCTGTTGTCTTGCAGTCCAGAAAATACTTTAAATGGATGTTTGATGAGTTACAAGAGAAGAGATATGCACCTACTCAGTAAAATACAATTAATCTTGCTATCACCTTAGTACCTTGTTGTTAAGGACATTTCTATTTATGCATCATACCATATCATTCATATCACTACCTATGCATTCTTGTATCTTATTTTGCGCTCATGCATATAGGATCGCCGGAAGGAATCACGCTATTGGAATTTGAGGCTATGGACCAAGAGGACCAGGAGGCACCACAGCAAGGAGCTCCAGAAGGTGAACAGCAAGCCCCAGAAGAGTTACCGCAGTGCCCGGATCATAAGCCCACCTCTTTTCTAAAAGGCAAGCCTCGGAGCATTCTAGCCTCCTATGTTTTACAAATATCACTTGAGTCCTTTTATATTTGATGCATTAGGTTATAACAGTTGATTGGAAACACTTGATGCATAGAACTACCTTGTCCAGAAATATAACTTGAACCCTAGTTGGTCCAGGATCAAACATATGCTTAGCTCGGTAGAAGTAGGGTGATTTCCTATCACATGCAAGATATAGGTGGTTACCAGAGCACGGTTGGCTATATTTGCTATTGTGGAAAAGAACCATGGGATAATATAACTAGAGGCTGGGCAGAGTCTATGTGTAGGTTTAATCATGTGATTCTACCTATGTCGATTAAGGACCGTGCCATTGTTGAAGCTTCTGTTGAGATTGAATGCATGCCTCTCACTTAGCTAGCCGGATAACTTGTTCCGACCGTGAAGCCAAGTAGCTCAACTTAGGATGGGCCTCATTCTGTTAGACTACGCACACTAGAGGTAGTAAGGATGTGCGGGCAGCTAGTGTAAGGCCAAGGGCAGGTTAGAGTCCTGATCGACCTAGCATCCTATAGTGTCCCATAAGGGTGCGGTGCTGATCGAACCCGTGAAATATGCACTGAGTTGTACCAAAGGTGAACAAACGCGACCCCAGTAGGGAAAGTGTGGGTTTGTGTTAGGAATAACTGTCTAGCTGGTTGCAACCGATTCGAATCACCCTCTCTCCTAGATAGTGAGAAACTTGACTAGTCCCAACATCATAGTAACTAGACTATGGAACTTGATGGTTATGATGAACATGGAAATGTTACACCGGCTATGGTTATTAATGTTATGCTACATAATTATATATATCACATGTTTGGCACAAGTTAGATGCAAATCTAGAGATGAATAGCTACAAATAACTAGTGATGGAATTAAAAAAAAGTATAGCTCAACTAATGGCTTTTATGCAAAATGTTGTCAAGCTAGCTCCAATTATAAAGTCTTGCATGATCCTTGGAATAACTTTATTTTTGGTTTATGATGGGTAAGCCTAGCTGAGTACCTTCTTGTACTCAGGGTTTATTTCCCACTTGTTGCAGATAACACGGTCTATCATGGATATTGTAAGAACTGCTTCTGTCCTGCTATGGACGAGGAGTAGGCCATGGACAAGGTACTTCTATGATTCATGTAATCTATTATTACTTTCTAGTTATCTCCTAGATCTAACCGACTTGTAACCCTACCCCCTAGACTATATAAGGCAGGCAGGGACCCCCTCAAAACACACACAAGATCATACGATCACCAATACGAACCAACAGACCATAAGAGTAGGGTAATATGTCGTGCTGATAGCACGAACCTGTCTAACTCTTGTGTCTCTGTTGCCTTCTTATTCTCGATTACACGCATCTCTGCCGATCAATCTACTATCATGGGATACCCCTTAGAGGACTGCCGATGATATTCTATCGATAGTTGGCATGCCAGGTTGGGGTGTGCGGGTTGTTTCCATGTCGAACAAGATGGTATGTTTTGTAGGCTCTTTGTCCTCCTGACATCCCAGCCAGATAGATCTTCATGGTTGGATCAATCTCCTAGATCATCAACGCTGGCAGATATGGAGAGATCGTCAAGCTGGGGCATATCGATTCTGCGCCGATCACCCCAACACCTATGACTGCTGATCCAATCTCGAAACTTCCTTCGAGGTTGTCTTCATCAACAATTTGCCGCCCACTCCCACGCTACCCGAGGAAGCAGATCAGCAACAACGATCTGATCACATCCATTGATCAGGTTGGCCAGAAGCTCGCCGATTGCCTCTCCATCGTAGAATCGGCTCTGACCACTCTGGTTCAGCGCCGACCACCCTCTGATTTAGATCCATTGGAGGCCCATTAGGAAACTCTAGGGGTTATGGCCCTACCCTTTGGGCTCACCAGCACCACCGCCTCCTACGAAGATGCCCTAAGGGCCAAATTTGCCGACTAGGTGGGAGACATCTATCCTCTCGCCAACCAGATTACCGACCAACTCTCGCCAACTATCAACATGCTGCAAATTGGCCGATGTCCCGAAGCATCCCTCTAAACCATCCTAGAGGAAAACCTAGACTTTGAGTCCCAGGGCTCGATGGAGACAGTCACTGAAACTGCCGCTGTTCAACCTCCTTTCCCACCCTTCCGAGGAGGCAGGATTTTCAATGTCAGCGTCGACAGCCCTCCATGGGATGGGGAAATAGATGAGGACTGCGTCGCTCATGTCAATAGTAATGCCAACCATGTGCAGTGCTAATCAAATGAGGCCACCATTATGCTAGCCAAGGCTACTCGCAATGAACAGCTCGACTCGCAAGGGAGGCCACGCCCACTCCAACACAACCTCAATGATGAATTCATCCATGTTGATAGCCACGATGTATATAAGACCCCAAGCACCAACTTGGCCATGGCTGCCAATGAGCTCGCCCGACTTGAGCAAACGCTATAGTCGCTAAGGTCGCCTCAATGCTTAAAGTTGCACACTGCCAGGTCAACGAGATCTGCTAGGAACAGAGACCTTCCTACTCGACGAGCTTGATTCACTGATCTGCCATGCCAAGATCCTATCGCTGCACCAGTAGAAGCTATTTTGCTGATCAACAACGTGATGATGGACAACCCCTCCAAGGGGAGCTAGGGGGAACCGCTTCGACTACCCTCGCCAACACGACCAAGATGTTTGAGCACACATCAACAATCTGTGAGATGCATGATGTCATATCGATGAGCACCATTTCTCTTGCCATGAAGAGGAAGTACGCTGGCGTCAGGAATACGAGCAAGAGTTCGGTAATCCAGACACAGCCCTCCAGCCACTCAACATCGACAATGCCGCTGATCATGATGGTGATGACCCCAAAGGGCCCCAAGCATTCACCAGAGCACTTCGAACACTCTAGTGGCCTCGTGGTTTCAAAATCACCGAGGGCCAGCCCTACAAGGGGTAGATGAAACCCACATAGTGGCTACAATCTTTTGCCACCACTGTGCGTGCCGCTGGGGGAGATACCAGTGTCATGGCAAACTATCTTCCCATCATGCTCATGCCAACTACAATGAACTAGCTACAAGCCTCGCCCCAAACTCCATTGGATCCTACAAACAACTGAAGAAGGTCTTCATCAACAATTACATGGCTATGTGTAATCGGCCGGGCACTAAGCATGATTTGAATCGCATATATTAGAAACTATCCAAGCTCCTCCGTAGCTAAATCAAACATTTTTGCAAGATGAGGAACTCTATTCCCAACATCACAGAAGTAGAAGTCATCACTGCCTTCATCCGAGGACTCCATCACCATCGATCAGTACGCCACTGTTGAAGAAGCCAAAGTAAGCTTCAACAAGGATGTAGGCACTCACCGCCCAAGTCGCCGCAGCGATGAGCGCCCTGATGACCGACACCACAGTGACCATCACTATGATGACCGTGGCCACCGTCAGGATAATGGTTGTGATTGGCCAGAAGGGTCTAGAGCCAGTTAGTATCACCATCGCTGACTAGACCACATCGTCGCCACCGTTGATGAACCTCGTGCCAAGCGTAATTATGACGAGCAGTACAAGAAGATCCTTGAAGGCCCATGCGCCCTCCACAAGAATAGCAAGCACAAGATGAAAGACTGCCTTGGCTTGGCTAAGGAGTTCTAGACCAATAAGAAGGATGACGATGATGACAGAGCTAGATGTCGCCGACCACCTGGAGAAAACAACAACGCCTTCCAGGATCACAACAAGGTGGTCGCCACTATCTTTGGGTGCCTCGACACCATCGAGAGCAGAAGAGATCTCATTGTAATGCCTTAGAAGCATTCTTATAGGATGGGTTTAATTTATTGCATCCTGTTGTGCTACACAACATCACTATCATTTGCTCACTTGAAAGCAAGATCATTGAACTTTAGAAGACAGATGTGGGTGTGTTTCACGTCAAGAGAAAAATGAAGGAACAAGGAACCAAGCATTTTAGGTTGGATAAAAATGGTGTGCTATGGTTTAAGGACCGACTAGTGGTACCGAAGGACCATGAACTTAGAAATCAAATCTTAGATAAAGCTCATTCATCCAAATTATCTATCCATCTAGGTAGTGGCAAAATGTATCAAGATTTGAAAACCTATTTTTGGTGGACCAAGACAAAGAAGGAAATTGCCACCTTTGTTGCTAGATGTGATACTTGCAGTAGGGTCAAAGTGGATCATCTGAAACCTACTAGATTGCTCCAACCTTTGTCCATTCCAGGCTGGAATTGGGACAAAATATGTATGGACTTTATTATAGGCCTCCCGCATACACAGTAAGGTTATGATTCGATATGGGTCATTGTGGATTGTCTTACCAAGTCGGCACATTTTGTACCGATTAACACACAGTATAACATTGGGAAATACATTGAGCTATCTATTTCTCATATCATGAGGTTACAAGGGGTACCAAGGACCATAATCTTAGATTGAGGACCATAGTTTATAGATCACTTTTGGGAACATTTGCATAAGGCTTTGGGAACTAAACTGATCAGAATTTCAACGTACCATCCACAAACCTCTGGGCAGACTGAACGCGTGAATCAAATCTTAGAAGACATGTTGAGAGCATGTGTTATATCCTCTAAAGGATCATGGGAGAAGTGGTTACCTTTTATGGAATTCTCTTACAATAATAGTTATTAAGAGAGTATCAATATGGCTCCTTTCGAAGCACTTTATGGCCGAAAATGTAGGACCCCCTTGAACTGGGTTGAGCTCGGGGAAAGGAGGTACTATGACATTGATTTTGTCAAGGAAGCCGAACAATAGGTTTGAATTATACAAGGCCAAATGGAAGCAGCCCAAGCACGACAAAAGAGTTATGCTGATAAAAGAAGAAGGCCACTAACCTTTGAAGTGGGAGATTATGTGTACTTAAAAGTTATGCCCATGAAGGGTGTGCAGAGGTTTGGAGTAAAGAGGAAGCTTGCACCTAGGTGCATAGGACCATATTAGATTATTGAACAAAAGGGAATGGTAGCCTACAAGTTGCAACTTCCCCCAGAGATGAATGTGATTTTCAATGTTTTCCTTGTTTCTCAGCTAAGAAAATGTCTTCGCGTACCTGACAAAGCCATTGAACCCACCAATATTAAGCTCCAATCTGACTTGACTTATGAAGAGAAACTAATATGAGTTTTGGAAGAAATGGAAAGAGTAACCCAGAGCAAGGTCATCAAGTTCTACAAAGTGGTGTGGAATAACCACAGTGAACAAGATGCTACATGGGAATGAGAGGATTACCTACGTGAAGTTTACCCCACCTTTTATGAAGAATGGTAGGTCATTCAAATCTCAGGATGAGATTTCTATAAGGGGGAGGGGCTGCAACACCCTAGTGTTAAACATTTCATTTGTCACTTGCATTTCATGAGCACAAGCATCATCCACGCATTCATGAGCATGAGCATATGAAGTTCATTTCATTTCGCCTTACTTTTATCACGTGTGATGTTGATTATATACATGCATATGCTTGTGATCATGTGTGACCAATACAAGAGATGGTTGTGTGGTCACAAAAACACCTTAGACACATCTAGGATGAAAAATGGAACAATGTTTGTATTCATGACATGGGCCAATTTTTCTTCTAAGTCATAGTTTACTCAAAATTTCATTTTTGATGATACTACTTTGACTAGAGTGAACTATAGTCTAGAGTCTTTGCATGACAGTGCACCCTTAATAAAAGTTGTAGTTCTTGACATTAATAGCAAACTTTATTTAAGGGTCATGAGCTAATTCAGTGCCTAACATAGTCAAATAGGGCCCATGAGAAGCAATCAAATGCTGGTAACTTTTGCTAAGTCAAAACTAATTTCTAGTTTCAAGGTGCACCACTTTGGAGTATTGTAACCTATGAACTATGGTGAATTAGATCATACACCCTAAAGCAAATTTGTACATCACATGTAGCTCTACAACTTTTACTAATACAGTTTTAACAAACTTGCCATGGATTAGGAGGTAATTAGGCGCAAAGTCAACCCGTTAGTCGGCCAGAATCAGTCCGTCGCCGTGCCATGGTGGCCAACCATGGCCAGGCCATGCACGCCATGTGGTAGTCATATAGCAGCGCTGGCCCACCCAGTTGAGCCAAAAGGGGGCACACTCAGGCGTTCACTCCCTCATGCTCTCACTTGCGCTCTCCCACTTCTTTCTCACCACACACATCATTGAGGCAAAGCAAAGCAAAGCGCCACACCACTGCCGCATCATCGCTAGGCAAGCACGCAACCACTGTTGCACCATCACACAATCCACCTTGCATGTAGCTCCACCGTGATCTACTACACCCCCCCCGAGCAGCTAGTGCCACTAGATGAGCACTGGTAAAGCCACATTGTCACGCCGCCATCACTGCCATGGCCATGGTGCACGACCTAGCATGAGCTCACCCATGGCCAGCCACAACCCATGCATCTCCGCTCTCTCTCCCTCATTTGGTCTTTGCCATAGGTCCTAGAAGCTAGAGCTACTATCCATTTAACCGCTACTACCTCATCGGTGATGGAACACACATCCGCGCCATACATGCCCACCATGTCCACGAGCATGAGCTCACCATTGCCAACCCCAACTGGTCACCCATAGTTCCCTCTGGTGCCCATTACCAAGTCACCTTGAGCTCTACATCCGTAGCCTATGATGGTGGCAGGTCACCGATAGCCCCCTCGCCAAAACGGCAAGTGCCGCCGCTGTAATAGAACCGACTAATTTATAAGAGTACAAGTACAAAAGCAATCACTATAGTGATCAAACCATCATACTTGAACCCATATAAACCTAGTAGTCTGATGAAACCATGAAGGATTTCAAGCCAACTCGCATACAACCAAGATCATACATGATTCAACATAACAAGCCACATGTTACATCCATTTCACAAGTAGTTCAAAATGAATCTCATGTACATCGGGGTTCACATAGTTATTACAACACAACTTCACAAATAGTGGAAGCAAAGTAGTTGGAAACCCTCACACAAACTTAGTTCAAATACAAGCCAGTTCCATAGTCATATCCAGCAAAAGCATCATGATAAGATAACATAGGATATCATGCCCATGATCTAGTCTTCATCACCAGTAGGGTGGAGACAATACTTATAGTAACTGTTATGAAGCACGTCATCTGCAACAAGAGGGAATAAACCCTGAGTATGAGAATGTACTTAGCTAGACTTACCCATCATAAACCAAAAATAAATGACACCAAGGAGTATGCAAGGCTTTATCGGTGGATCTCGCTTGACAACCATTTTGCATAAAAGCTTTAATGATACAAGAGCATAATTTAAATTTTGAGTTAAGAAGCAAGATACCAATTTTAATCCAGTCATCTACATTAGCACCTATACTAAAGCAAGCATTTGATTGGGATCCACACATTAGTAACCATATTCGGTGTAACGTTGTAACATCATCATCATCATTATAACCATCAAGTTCAATTAGTTGTTTCTACGTTGCCGCTGCTTAGTCAAGTTCGCACTATCCGGGAGAGACGGCGACTTAGATCGACTCCTACATAGCTGGGGAATTATTCCTAACACACACCCAAGCAACCTGATGAAGGGTCGCCTCGGGTCACCTTTGGTATAGCTCAGGAACTAAATTCATGGGCCCAAGCAACACCGCACTCTAAGGGAGTCCACTCTGCTAGGACATCAATCTACCCATGGACTTACGCCAATGGCTCCCCGCACATCCTAACTACCACCAGAGTGCACACTTTCACTTCTCGGCTTCTGACCTGAGTTGAGCTATTTGGTTTCGTGGTCAGAACGAGTTATCTGGCCAACTAAGTGATAGGCATGCCTTCAACATGATATGAGGACATACAGCGAATCGGTCCTTAACCGACATAGATAGGGATAGATCCACACCCAAAACCTCCATGCCTTGTTGCCTCTCTATGGACATCCCACCTAGTCTCCATTCATTATTAACACATGGTTATTTCCACGATAGCAAATATAGCCAACTGTGACCAGATATCATCCTATCTTGCAGGTGACAGGAAATCACCTAACTTTACCAGTCTAAGCATGGCTAAGTGTTGATTCGCTCCTAGACCTAAATAGGATTTGAGGTAAATTTACTAGACAAGGAAGAGATATATATGCAACAAGTGTTTGCATCGAACTCCTATAACATAATGAATCAAACATATAAAGATACTCAAAGTGACATTTTTAAAATATAGGAGACTTAGAATGCTTTGGGGCTTGCCTTTCAGAAAAGAGGAAGGTTTGTGATCTGGGCACTCAAGCAGTTCTTCTTCGTTGACTCCTCCTTCTAGGGCCTACACCTCTTGCTCCTAAACTTGCTGCTGCTCCTCCGGAAGTCCTTGTTCGAATTCCAAAAGAGTGACTCTGTAGAACACCTATTACATGCATATGCACAGCATGAGAGTCATGAATGCAAAAGAGATGGAAGGTGATGATGACATGTATAGCCATGTATAGATGGACACTTGAATGACATGATGATACAAGATTAACATTTATTTTACTGAGTAGGTGCATATCTCTTCTTGACAACAAGAACTACACACTCACCAAGCTTTAATAGCCTATGATAAAGTTGTTCATCTGCAGTAAGAGGTCTAGCACCTGCAACTAACAATTTATCTTAATCAGCCTAAGCATCTAAATCATCACATCAACTCATATAAAGCAATCAAGTCATTCACTGCATTCAACAGATTCAGGGCTGCAGATAGCAGGTGCTAGTTTAATTCATAACTGAAGTTATGCCGACCCAAAAGACATGCAACAAGACAATCTGGAAAGATTATGAAGTTAGCTACAATTCATATTTAATCATCTCTGCATGATTCCCAAGTTAATAGGATCAAACAGTCACATTTATCAAATCTGGTCCAGAAATTCTAAAGAACAACTAGTAGTGAAAACCAACTTTGAACAATCATAACTCACAAACCATTTGGCCAAATGCCATGAAAATATAACAAAAGCTAGATAAGTTATCTGCCACTTTGTTATAGACAAGATTCCTAGCACAACATCATCTTCACCATGTAATTTGCTTAACTCTAGAAATAGTCCATAAAAGTCACTATAAGTGAATTTTAGGGAAAAAATAATATTTCACTACATAAAACAATGATATTTTGAGCACTACCAATGTTACCAACAGTTAGCATACATCGAAAGTACACTAGAAAACATAGTGGTCAACCCTAAATAAATTTTTTTCATGCCTTTATTAATATATTTAGATAATTAGGTGAAAAAATAAACATATAGCAAAAGTGTACAGTAAATTCCACAAACATTACAGTAGCTTATACATGTCCCCAATAGCCTACTGTACAAATTTTATAGCATTTGAACATGTAGAACATCCTACACAAAAATGAAAAAGCCAATAGTGATTATAAAAGCATTTAAAAAGAATAAACCTCAAAGTCCTATTTCTAGTAAGAGCACTAGATCTCTAGCATTTTTCCAAGGCAACACATATGATCACAAGACCAACCCAAGTGGAATGACATTTCTCACATGCACCAAACTCAAGTTATGAATTTCCCAAGTTTATTAAGGAATAAACAAGATAAATAGCCAATAAATAATTTACTGCAGAACATGGACATTTTGTATTTTAATAAAAACTAGACATCACCAGGAGCACAACCCAATTAGAACCACTCAATTTGGACTCCTAAAACTCAACATATGAATTTTACAATTTTGTAGAAATTCCTGGATTTAGTTAAACTAAAATCCTAGACCTTATACCGTTGATAGCTAGGCCCCGCAGGTCAATGGTCCCACCCATCAACCGAACAAAGATAGGGGAGGAGGTTTGACCAGCGCTAGCTCACCGATGGTGAGCTTTCCGGTGAAACCGACCCCACCATCATGATCCTCTCATCCTCCTGCGTCGATTGGTGTAGAATGTTGAAGCGCGAAAGCACTAGAGAGGGCTCATTGCCGGCCATGGCGGCATGGCAGCACTTTGTAGAGGTGCACCGACCATCTCCGGCCACGGCAAGGCCCTACGAGGGGTGCTAGGGTTCTGTGGTGACCATGTGGACCTACCGAGGCTACCTAGGGTTTGGTTGGAAGTGCCGGTGGTGTTCGTCCGCGTGCGTGGTGGTGCGGCGGCGAGAGTGCGATGATGCTACCCATCATTTTCTACTCAAGTGAAACTATGGTTTGCCATAGGGTCACCCCCTAGGCTAGGTTACACCCGGAGCTAGTGCTAACGTGAAGAAGAAAGGAGAAAGAGCAAGGGAGTAGAGCAGCGGTGAGCTCACCAAGATGGTGACCATGGTGACTGTGACTCCGGTGAGGACAAGAACGACAAATACGCCCTCACCGTGGCTTGCCTAGCCCTACAACTAGGTCGAGGATGTAGATAGGAGGATGGTGAAGCTATTGGCTAGCTGGAGGTGGCAATGGTGTGGTGGCGAGGGAGCTAGGCGGTGGCAGAGCTTATGGCAACGGCGATGTTGTCGCTGCGGCTCACGCGAGGCAGTGAGGCGATGCAGATGAAGCGAACGGGGGCAGCATCGCATCATGGTGGCTTCATTGCACCTCTGGCCTAACCGATGGGCCTGGCGCCGGTGTACGGACACCACTTGGTGTGCACGGCCTGCACCCAGTCAGCGACGATGGCCAAGCCGAGATGGCCATGAGACAACCATTAGGTGCCTGACAAAGCATCTTCACCCCCTCCTAACTCCTAAACCATGACACTTCGTGATCAACTAATTTCACCATCATGTACACCTAAGTGTGTACTACAACTTTGGTTAAAAGAGCCTGAATTGAATTAGCTTGTCTTTCAAATGACAAAGCTCGAAAGAGGAGTAAAAGGAAACTGGAATGGCTCCAACCACTTAGCCAAAATGACTAAGTCCAAAACATCCCCCAAATCAGACTTGTGGGCCACTTTTGAGCATGTTGTGCGCGTTTCTAGCTCAAGGTCTTTAAACAACTTTTGTTCCTCATAAAATTTTCTACAACTTTCCTTAAGGGTGCATAGCCATGCAAAGCACTCTATCTAGACTTTTTAATAGTCAAAGAAAAGTGTTCTAGAGAGAATCCTAGTCAAACACAGATCTAGGAGCTTAATTATGTAATGTCATCAACATGAACATTGTTGCAAATCGCATCCTAAGCATAGTTAAGGTGTTTTAGTGACCAAACATCAACCACTTGCACTTAATCACACATGAGCATAAGCATACACATATTGGAAACATAGAATAACAAGGCATGTTTCACATGTTTCGAAGCAATGTTTCATGTTTGAATTGTATGTTTCACATGTAAATGCTCATATATGAATGAATGATGCTTATGCTCATGCAAATGCAAGTGCAATTTTCCAAGCCTAACACCTAGGGTGTTACAACCCTCCCCCTTATAAAAATCTCATCCTAAGATTTGAAAAGCGTACCATTTTGAATAAAATGTAGGGTAGACATCCTTTAAATAATTTTTTCGTCCCCATGTTGCATCACTCTCAGTACCCTGATTACTCCACATGACCTTGTAAAACTTGACCACACAGCTCTAGGTTACTCTCTCTTGTATCAATAACCCGCATCACCCTCTCTTCATAGGTGAGATCAGATTTCAAATTGATATTTCTAAGTGAAATTCTTTCTTCCAGAATGTGGAGACATTTCATTAGTTGAGATAATGAAAAACATTAAAGATAGCTCTCATCTCATAAGGTAACTCTATCTTGTAGGCTAGTCTCCCACTCTTCTCTATGATTGGATATGGACCTCCATATCTAGGTGCAAGCTTCCTCTTTACTCCAAACCGTTGCACTCCTTTCATTGGTGATACCTTGAGATAAACATAATCACCAACCTCAAATTCCATGGGCTTCCTTCTTTTATCCGCATAGCTTTTCTGCCTAGCTTGGGCAGCTTCCATATGTTTCTAGATAGTATGGACTTGTTGTTCAGCCTCCTTGATGAAATCAATGCCATAGTATCTCCTTTCTCTAGATTCAACCCAGTTCAAAGGAGTCCTACGTTTGCGGCCATACAATGCTTCAAACGGAGTAATCTTGATACTTTCTTGATAGCTATTATTATAGGAAAATTCAGCAAAGGATAACCACTTCTCCCATGAACCCTTGGAAGATATGACACAAGCTCTCAACATGTCTTTCAATATTTGATTCACCTGCTCTGTCTATTTGGAGGTCAGAGGATGATAAGAAGAACTTCTAACTAAGTTGGTGCCTAACATCTTGTGCAAATGTTCAAAAAAACGAGCAGTGAACTGAGGTTCTCTATCAGATACAATGGTTCTAGGAACACCATGGAGATGTACTACCTAATTAAAATATAACTTAGCATAGTCACATAGTCGATACTCAGTTCTAACTAGTATGAAATGGGTAGACTTGGTTAAACGATCCACTATTACCCATATAGAATTAAAATTCTTTTGGGTAGGGGGAAGTCCAAAAATGAAATCCATACAAATTTCTTCCCATTTCCATCCTGGAATAGACAATGGTTGAAGAAGTCCAGTAGGCTTCAAGTGAATTGCTTTGACCCTACAACAATTGTCACACCTTGCAACATAAGCTATGATTTCTTTCTTCATCTTGTCCACCAAAAGCGAGGTTTCAAGTCTTGATACATTTTACTACTTCCTGGGTGAATAGATAACTTTTAGGAGTGAGCTTCATCTAAGATTTGGTTTCTAAGATCTCTATCCTTCAGCACTACAAGTCTATCCTTAAACCATAGAACACTCTTTTCATCTACTCGGAAGTGTTTTGTTTCTTGCTCCTTCATCTTCCTATTTATGTGGAACACACCCACATCAGACTTCTAAAGCTCGATGATTTTACTTTCAAGAGAGCAACTGAGAGTAATACTGTGTAACATGTCATAGAACCGACCAATTTATAAGAGTACAAGTACAATGGCAGCCCACAAGCGGTTGCACTGTCATACTTGAACCCATATAAACCCGGTAGTCTGTCGAGTACCATGCCGCGTCTCGATAAACGATTTACAACAACCAAGATCGTACATGATTCAACATGCATGTCACATATTACATAAAGTTCACAGATACATTTTCATCATCAGAGTATGAAACCAAGTTATTACAAACCAAGTTTGATAGATAAAAGTGGAAGCAAATTAAGTTTGAAAGTAAAGTTTCCAACATAGTTTAATACAGTGCCGAAATAGGATCACAGTCCACAAAAGCAAATAGAGGGATTAATAAAGAAGTCTGCCCAAGGCTTACTCCTCATCCACAGCGGGACAAAAGCAACTCTTGCAATAACCATGATACACAGTGCCATCTGCAACAATGGGAAATAAAACCCTAAGTATGAGAAGGTACTCAACTAGACTTACCCGTCATAAACTAGAAATAAATGACTCCAAGGAACATGCAAGGCTGTATAATTGGAGATAGCTTGACAACATTTTGCATAAAAGCAATTGACTCAGTATACAATTATGATCCCTTTTATCAAATTAATTATAACTATCCATCTCTAGATTAGCAACTATCCTATGCCAAACATGTGGTATATCAATTTAAAAGCATACAATAGTAACCATAGCAGGTATTGCAATTCCATATTCATTCGAACCATCATGTTCCATAACATAGTTACTACGATGTTGGGACTAGCCAAGTTTCTCACTATCCGGGAGAGACGGCAATTTGAATCGATTTCAACCAGCTAGGAATTTATTCCTAACATAAACCCAGGCATGCCGCATGAAGGTAGCCTTAGGTCACCTTTGGTACAACTCAGGTACACATTTCACGGGTTCGTACCGCGCCGCACAATCGGGGACAACCAATTGCCAGGACGTTCAGGACTACCCTGCCCTTAGGCTCATGTCTGGCTCCCTGCAAGGAGCGCACAACAGAATGAGGCCCGGCCTGAATTGAGCAACTCAGCTTCGTGGTAGGAATGATTTATCCGGCCAGCTAAATGATAGGCATGCGTTCAATCTTGTCAGAAGCACCAACAATGGTACAGTCCTTAACCGACACAGACGGAAACACATGAGTCAGCCTATGCATAGACTCCGCCCGGCCTCGATTTACAACATGCCATGGTTCTATTCCATGATAGCAAATATAGCCAACCGTGCTCCGATATCCACCTCTATCTCGCAGGTGACAGGAAATCACCCGACTTCTACCGGTCTAAGCATGGTTAAGCAAATGTTCGATCCTGGACCTACATAGGGTTAAAGGCGTAATATCTGGACAAGGGATTTATATGCATCAAGTGGTTCCATTCAACTCTTATAACCTAATGCATCAATCATAAGTACTTAAGTAATCATTTGTAAAATACTGGGAGACTTAAAATGCTCCGGGGCTTGACTTTCAGAAAGGACGTGGGGCAGTGATCAGGGCACTCCAGAAGCTCTTTAGGGTTCTGCTCCTCGCCTTCAGGAGCTGTGGCTTGAGGATTCTCCTGCTGGTCCCCTTCCTCTACTTCGTCGAATTCCAGCAACGTTATTTCTTCCTCTGATCCTAGATGCATGAACTTGGCATAAGGTATTGCGAATGTATGCATGACAAGTATAATATGATGATATGTGATGAATGCATTCTTGTATGTATTCTTAACATCATGGCGCTGAAGTAATAGCAAGTATATCGTGTTTTTACTGAGTAGGTGCATATCTCTTCTTAATGATTCAATCAAACACTTCAGCAGTTCATGTACCACACTACAAAACAGCAGCTAATTGTTTTACTCATAACTGAAGTTCTACTTATCCAAATATGGTGATCTTGGACTTTCTCGAAAGCTTATAAAATTGCCTACAACTCTTATTTAATCATCAAAAGCTAATTCACAATTTATCTTAGCCAAAACAGACGATCAATCCAGTGTTGTCCAGAAATTTCCAGAGAGCAAGCAATCCGGAAACACTAACTACTTTGAACAGCGATAACTCCTAAACCCTTTGGCCTATTGCTCTGAAATTTTAACACAAGATTCATGAAGAAGTTTTCTACAACTTTGTTATTAACCATTTTTACAGCAAACACCATTTTTACCATGCAACACATCAAACTATAGAATCTGTCCTAAATCCCGCTCAATTCGAATTATAAAGCAACAATACTTCTACTTCATATAAGTATTCAAATTTTTACAACACAAAGTCTACCAACAGTGCAAGTATACCTAATACACTCAAGAAAACATAATGGTGAAGCCCAAAATATTTATTTAAATGTATTTATCATTTTATTTATATACTTAGGTTAAATAATAAACATATACTAAATATGCATCATAAATTCTCCAAAATTTACAGTGCCTTTCTAATGCTACCAAAAGACTACTGCAAAAGTTTCATGCCATTTCACCAAGTAGAACATTCTATATAAAAATGACAAGACAGAAAGGCTTATAATAGCAAAAATAGAAAACCCTAGTGAAAAGTGTCAAGTAACAAATTTCTTATTTTTCTTATCATCCATATGGTACTAGGATAACCTCCAGCAAATTTCATGAATATTGGATTCATAAATAATTTAAACAAATTCATACAAGGATTACCTATTTATAAAAGAAAAATCTATAACTACAAATCTACACATGCACTGATCCTAAAATTTTTACCAGAGCTCATACATGTCAAGAATAGCTTACCACAAAAAATTCATAATTTTTGGTGCACAGGAACTCTAGATATAAAATAAACAAGTTTGCATGCATTCAAAATCACATTTTGAGTTTCAATTTAAATCTTCAAAAATTTCTACTGTAAGTGTCAAGATCACATTTTTCTTAAATACTACACTTCCTAATGAATACTACCAAATTTGTTTCATAATTTTTGAAGCTATACAACTAGGGATCTAAATATTACAAAACACATGAAATCTAGAATTCAAATGAACTATCCTACTCTCTCACTGCCGCTGACAGCTGGGTCCCACTTGACAGAGGACCCCACTCGTCAGTGACCCAGATGCAGAGCAGCGGCACTGCATGAGGCTTGCGTGGCTAGAGCTCAATGGCGGCAAGTTCGCCAGCGGTGACATCAACACGCGACGACCCTTACGACCTAACGCATCGATTGCACCACTTGGCTGGGCCTCTCGTCGGCGCTAGCGATGACGGCGGTGGCCATGGTGGCTCAGAGGAGCGGGACGGCGGCGCTACGCCGGTGGAGGCCATGATGAAGCAAGCTCAAGTGCTGATGAGCTTCTACGGACTCAGGCGAACCTAGTGCACAAGCTATTGCGTGGAACGGTGGACTATGACAGCGTGGCCACGATGACAAAATCGGCGGCGGGGCTCCGGTGAGCTTGTGCATGGTGCTGGAGCTTACCGAGCACGATCAACAGACACGGGTGGACGCGGTGGGTCACAGGGGTGCTGGTGGTGCAGCTATGGTGGTGGAGAAGCGGCGAGGGCGAGCTAGCTCCAGAGATAGCTATGGCGGTGCTCGGTGCAGAGGTGGCTGCTGCTGTGGGCGAGGAAGGAGGCCGAGGTAAGGCGAATGGCGTGCATGGCAGAGTGCAGGCGGTTGCTGGGAGTGAAGTAGTGCGCATCGGCCTACCTTGGCCGCACTGGGCAGGGCACCAGTGATGCATGGCCGTCGCTGGCCACCACGCGGCGCACGAGCCCTAACGGTGTTGGCCACTGAATGGCGTCGTTCAGTTCATTCAGTCACCCGACGGTGGCCTAACAGCGTGTTTTGACAATGAATTAACTGCTAAACCGTAGCTCTTTAGTGCAAATGACCCAAATGACTTTTGTAGATCTATGTACCAGCTCCATTTGTTGTTAAAGAATCATGCTCTAATTCACAACTGAAATCGAGTTATGTCACCTTAAAGGTCAGCTTGTCAGGCTAAAATGTTAAGTGTGGAAATGGTTGTTTTGCTGATTCTTGTGAGACAAATTGAAGTATGTTAGGGGCTAAACCAGTCAATGACCCAAAAATAAAAGTTGTTCCCTATATCAAATACTACAACTTTGCTTTAGTGACCACCTCCATGCAAGGTCTCTAACACATAGTTCAAACTTGGTCAAACATGTCACATTCAAATGATGGTCTACATTCAAACTAGGGCTTAAAGACCTATTTACCCCTAACCATGAATATCAAAGTTGTTCATAATGATACTCTAAACATGTTTAAGCTAATTGCAAGGTCACCCAATCATTTCATGTATTAGTCACTCATAGTGCTATCTAGGTTAACACATGTAATCTTACTCAAGTGTTTGATCATGAAAGGTGACCTTCATGAACAATGTCCTATTTGCTAACCTAAGTGTTGCTAACATGTTTTTGTGACTCACATCAACCAATTACATGTTTACACTCATGATCATAGGCCTATACACATGGAAACATGAAATAATAAGCAATGTTGCATAGGTTTCAATTAAATGTTTCAAGTGTAAATGCTAATATATGAATGCTTGATGATCATGCTCATGCTATGAAGTCAAGTTATGCAAGGCTAACACCTAGGGTGTTATAGCCCCTCCCCCTTATAAAAATCTCATCCCAAGATTTGCAAGACCTACCATTCTTGGAAAAAGGCGGGATAAACCTCTCGCAAATAATCCTCTCGTTCCCACGTAGCATCTTGTTCACTGTGATTGTTCCACACCACCTTATAGAACTTAATAATCTTACTCCATGTTACTCTGTCCATCACTTCTAATACTTGGATTGGCTTTTCCTCATAGGTCAAATCTGATTGAAGCTGTACGTTGGTGGGTGCAATAGCTTCTTCAGGTACTCAAAGACATTTCTTCAACTGAGAAACATGGAAGACATCAAATATTGCACTCATCCCAGGTGGAAGTTGTAACTTATAAGCAACATTCCCCTTTCATTCTAGAATCTTGTATGGCCCTACATATCTAGGTGAAAGCTTCTTCTTCATTCCAAATCTCTTCACCCCTTTCATGGGTGATACTTTCAAGTATACATAGTCACCCACTTCAAAAGTCAGTGGTCTTCTTCTTCTATTAGCATAACTCTTCTATCTCGATTGAGCTACCTTCATATGCTATTGGATAACACGTACTTGCTCTTTAGCTTCATTGACAAAGTCAATACCAAAGTATCTCCTTTCACCGGGCTCAATCCAATTCAACGGAGTTCTACATTTTCTGCCATACAAGGCTTCAAATGGAGTCATCTTGATACTCGCTTGGTAACTATTATTATAGGAGAACTTAGCTAAAGGTAACCATTTCTCCCATGAACCTTTGGAAGATATAACACAAGCTCTTAGCAAATCTTCTAAGATTTGGTTTACTCGCTCTGTCTATCCTGAAGTTTGTGGATGGTATGCCAAACTCCTGATTAGCTTGGTTCCCAAAGCCTGGTGTAGGTGCTCCCAGAAATGAGCTATGAACTATGGTCCTCGATCTAAGATTATGGTCCTAGGTACTCTATGTAGTCTCATGATCTGAGAAACATATATCTCAGTGTATTTCCCAACTATATACCTTGTGTTCACGGGTATAAAATGTGCTGACTTGGTGAGACGATCAACAATAACCCATATTGAATCATGACCTTGTGGTGTCATTGGAAGGCCTATGATAAAGTCCATACTTATTTCCTCCCATTTCCAACCTGGAATAGGCAATGGCTGAAGTAATCTGGCAGATTTCATATGAACAACTTTTACTCTACTGCAGTTGTCGCACCTAGCGACATAGGCTATGATCTCTTTCTTCATCTTAGTCCACCAGAAATGGGTTTTCAAATCTTAGTACATCTTACTACTATCTGGATGAATAGACAATTTGGACAAGTGAGCTTCATCTAAAATTTGGTTCCTAAGCTCATGGTCTTTT